>NC_048427.1:20794293-20801275 GCF_013103735.1 Etheostoma cragini | reverse complement strand
CCCGCAGCTTTCTGTCCCCCCCCCCGCTGCTGCCGCCTGCTCTCGTCCACTTTACAGGCGAGGCGCAGTTCATCTCGATCGAGCCTATTGTAAAAAACATCTCCTCTCTATCTGCTAGCTGCCTGTCCCCTATAACTGAAAAGAAGGATTTGGGGTGTGGGGGTTAGGGTTAGTGCCTGGAAGCACAAAAACCCATTAGAGCACAAACAACAATTTTTACGGCACAAGCTGTGTTTTGAATAATTTGTGGATGGGGGCTTCACGCAGGTTTATTGACTCACTAAGATTTACTTATTGATTCAACTTAGGTACTAAATTGGGTGTTGAATGACAAGGCATTTTTCAAAACTCCATTGCAATTTGCTCGGCTCCTAAAAAACTGAACCCAGCCCTACAGATGTGTAATCTTCACAGTGTTGTGATGTGATCTCCCCCACCAAGACAGCTACCCAGTTCTTCACTAGTTCCAGAACCAGAATCCGCTTTAAATCCAGTCCTATTCTAGTCCTCACTAACAAGCTAACAGTCATTTCACTGGAGTTACCGTTCTTATTTTTCATGTCATCAATACCAAATTCAATCTAGTTGGATGGGACTACACTGTACGTTGCATTTGACGCATCACTAACATGACTCAACAGATTCTGCAGCCTTCTGCATTCATTTCAGCTTGATGGCGCTAACGTCAGAGCGACATGATTGAAAATGAAGAAAACAGAGATCCCGGAGATTCAGCAGACAAGCAGCATGACATTCCCATCATCCTCGGCCTGATCTGAGAGAGACGTTTGAGACAGTAGGCATCGGGAATGACTCCGGGCCAATGTGCTGGGGAACATCTTCATTAATGTCTCTTTAGTCATTCATATTTTATCCTTTATTTTATTTCCAGAGGCCATATTTGAGCACACACTTACATGTAGATTCATTTGAATGTGAAGGGGAAGATTAAACACTGGAAACTGGATCTGTGAATTCTCACAGAATTACAACTGAATTCATGTCTTGCTGCTCAGTCAGAATCTTATTAACCTGGAGTCCCTGTCTCTGTCACAATACTCATATACATACATGGTATATGATATGATTGTGATTTTTTAGGCCTGTTAGCAGACATCTATTTAAAATGTACCCAACGGCGTAAAAAGAGTATTTTTTCATGTCCACTGAAGTTCCTCACCTTGGACACCTTGGAGTAACATCTATCTGGTCCAGGTAGCTTTGTCAGTCACAAGGCTACTTTTACCTTTTTACATTAAGTACATTTCCAAGCCTGTACTTTGACATTTGACATGTGCTTGAGTAAAGAAGTTAAATCAGTACTTCTACTCTTACCAGAGTATCTGTACTTTAGCATGAGAGGTGAGTACATTTTTGCGATCTCTGGTCCCAGCGGTAGTAAGTAGATGCTACAGAGCTCTGCGACATGGTGGACACTGTTGAGCTGAGGTAACACGAAGTGAGCGTTGTTAAGGTGCGGCGAAGGAAACGTTTAGGTACCAAACGACTAGTTAAGTGCAGAAAAAAGATTGTGATTTGGATTGAAACACTCCTGGGAACAAAGTCTTTGTTTTCCCCAGGAAGTGAACTCTGTAGGGATCAGTACTGGGGGACCATCAGCAGGCTGGGGGAACGCGTATTAATGTTAAAGAACCTCATAAAGTGAAGGCCATGGGACCTTTAAATTAGCTTACATAACTTGACATTTGCAAATGCAGCTAGACTGGTTGTTGTTGAAAAATTGCTATCAAAAGTTTTGTGATCATTTCTGTCCAATATATGAATAACCCAGAGTGTGGTGCATTGCATACAGCACACGGTGAGAAATATATATTCAGCATACTTTATTTTCACTCATATACTCTGGTTCAGTCACTAGCTCTATCAAAATCCCATCAAATATCCCGCTGACAGATGTTCTTGTCAATCTGAAGCCACAATCCATCACTGCGCAGTCTGGGGTGTTATTTTTCTCAAGAGAAATTGCTTCTTTGTTTCTTTCCGAGAAATCTCAGCAGTGGCAATCAGAGAGAAAACCTTAGGAAAAAATATGATTTGCATGCGAATTGACAGTGGTTCATTTTTATATTCTGTCTTATTTCTTTGTGGAAAAATAAGGACCACACTGCATTGCTTTATCTCTTTTGCCAAGATTTGCACACACACACACACACACACACACACACACACACACACAGGGTTAGGATTTAATGCCATATGATCAACGTGGAATAAGGTATTGAATTTGCTAATGCAATCAACATATTTTTGAATTTGTTTCAGTAAAGGATTTGTATTCCTGCCTCAAAAATTACCAGTTGGACATGTCACCACATGCTGTGAGTTTGACATTAATGAACATGAATCCCTATTCTAGATTTGACACCAAAGAGGCTGTGAATATACATTTACACCCCTAGCATGTGAGCCTGCTAGGCGTCCAAGAGCCAGGAAGAGACAAGGATTAGAAGGATTATTAAATGAACTGACAACAAACAGTTCTCATGGACTCACACACACAATCTCAGCTGATTATCCTCCAGACAGCTAGTCTCTTTTTCTTTTCTCTCACTTTTTCTCCATGTGACACGCGCGACGGCTCGGGGTGTAAGGCGCGTGTCCGCTCTATTCTCCAACATGACGACCTCTTGTACAAAACTAAAGTAACGAGACAAGTTTTTATGACGGAAGGAGCAGAAAGTACTGATATTTGTGTTGTCCTCGGGTCAAATTGACCAGTTGTTCTACATCAATGTTCTTTTTAATCTATCTAGTATTTTGTTATGTTGATGATAATCACAGACTGGAATATGTCAACTTTTACTCAGTACTATTTCAGAAACACTTCAATGTCTTTCTCTCCAATGCTAAAAAAATTGAAAAGGACGCACTAAAATCAATGAAATTAGAGCTTTGTACTTGGCAAAGAGCGTTGGGTGGAATCAATCATGTTATTTTGGGGAATTAAAAAGAACATTGATATAGGAAAACCGGTCAACATGAGGGTTAAAAAACTAAATTTGCCTCGGCGTAATGGAGCTCGTAGTCAGCCACTGTAGGCGTGACCAGACAGCGGTCTCATAATTTCGTAGGACATTTTGGTGTGCATAAAGTTTCGTCCTATATCATACGGACCATCCATTCCTGAGAATGCGTTGTCCGGCTCCACAGGCCTGACGGCAGGCCTGTCTGAGGGTCAGATGTTGAAATCCTCAGACCAGCAGAAAAGTCTATTACTCTGAAAATGTCATTGTGTTGTAAAATTAAGCACTTGATGCAAAAATGCTCCAACAGAGAAGAGACAGGGCTGGCCAGCTTTAGAGATTTTACTGAACAACACCAAAAATGCAAATGTATGACAACCATTGCAGGAAAGTAATGCTTTAAAAAGTCAGGAGTCATTTAAACAAGCTCCTTGAAAGCACATCCCATGTTGCTAAAAAAGATTTATTCACAGTCGGTTATGCATAGATAGTTGTGAATAATTAATATTCATTGCAAAGGGGTGTGCTGTTAAAAAGTGGTTTGGGGGCTGATTCCCATGATTTAATGTTAACAGTGTAAAAATAATATCTTTTTTTCCATTACCGTGCCCAACCTAATGAGTAATTGCACTGCATTCCGGGGTCCATGTATTCTAAATACTTGCACCTCATTAGAATTTCCCATTAGAAAGTGTGATGTGTGATGCTGGGAAGATTTTACCCAGCCCCGCCAGGAACAAGCACCTTTTCAATAATGCATCAAGAAAAGACTCTGCACTTTGAGTTCCTACTGAGATATGTGGATTTTTACTCCTCTCTTTCAATTTGATGCATTTCCTGGAAGGTGTCTGCTATCAGTAGGTTTTTTTTTTATCTGTGAAACACCAATTTAGGCTCTCACATTTCACATATTCCCAATGAGTCTCAGTGAGAGCAGGTGAGATTTTTATCAGTTTGGCAATCCTCTGAAAAACATTTGGCAGAAGTATATAAGTGTTCATTTCATCAAGACAAACTATGACAATTCTTCTTCTTTTTCAACTTTAAAAAGGTTTACTATAATGAAACATATAATGCTTTTTGTACAAGTACTTCATGGCAAAGTGCAAGATGTACAAATGAACAAATTATTCATTTATTGTAAAGTCTCAGTCTATGACCTGCATGCATCTGCAGGATCCTGCTTTATGTGGCCCTGGTTGTATCAGTAGAACATTATCCATGGCAAACACTGGAGCTTTTAACACTAAACACTCACAGTGGTGTGCCATTCTCTCTGTAACTGTTACTAACTGGGACGTTATTTATGGTCTTGAGCCCAAATAAAACCTGGAGTTATATTAGAGGTCCCATGGCATGAAAACATCCCTTAAGGAGGTTTAGTCACTGGCCCCCCAGTGGCTAGAAATGGAGATAGGTGTAAACCGAGCCCTGGGTATCCTGCTCTGCCTTTGAGGCAATGAAAGCTCAGATGGGCTGATCTGGAATCTTGCCCCTTATGAGGTCATAAGGGACAAGGTTAAAAGTGGCAGATAATAACAAATGTTTGAGTTAGAAAAGTGGAAATTATGAATTATTTAGACTAAAATTAAAGGAATGGATGTTGATGATAATCACAGACTGGAATATGTCAACCTTTACTCAATACTATTTCAAAAACACTTCCATTTGTTTTCCAAATGCTATAAAATTGAATAAGACGCCCCAAAATGAATGAAAGTAGAGATTTGTACTTGGCAAAGAGCGTTGGGTGGAATCAATCATGTTATTTTGGGGAATTAAAAAAGAACATTGAAATAGGACAACGGGTCAATTTGACCCAAGGACAACATGAGGGTTAAAGAAATCAAGCAAGCGTTTGCATTTCAGAGCGGTTTTTTTTTCTCCCATCCCAGAATGCACGTGTGGTGTAGCCAGACCTTACTGCGCATCGCTGTGGAGATGATCTGGCCCTGTGAGACTTTCCAGGACAGGTGAGACATAAATTGGGCCTGCAGTGGCAAATCAAACCCAAGACACCATTTAAAATGCACTCACATTAATACGTTTGCTTGCAAGAGTGTTTAAGTCTCCCTGACTGCGCCCCATACGTCTGCCAATAACTCTGATGTAGCGGTTGTAATGCCGAGTGAGTACGTGGAAATACTCTGCTTTGCATTCATCAACACGTTTGGGTCATACCTTGGTTCAGACATTAGGGATCAGTACGAGTTTGGTTCAATGGAGGGGAAAAGCAAAACAAATATGCCGAAGGCAACTGTTTTTATGCTTTATGTCTGTGGCTGTACCACCGAGTGTCATCTAGTCTCTCCACTGATCTAGCAGCAACAGCCTGAAGTGTGTAAGATGTAAACAATATATAGCCCACATCATTTCCATACTCCATCTGGAACTTGTAAACAAAATAAGACCATCAGCTGTAAAACTGAAAATACAGCATCTCTGTTCTATGCAAAGACAAACCAAATCACCTGATTAATGCAGCGTCATCACGTCTCCTGGCCAGTCCCACTGCAGAACACTGCTCCCTGCCCGGGTGACACTATTCAGGATTATCCCTCATGTTGTCCTGTCCTGTCCTGTTGACCCCTACAGTTTCTGTTAATAATGTATTGCATTAAGTGTCCAATTTATTATAATATTCAGATTTATCATAAATAATTGAACATGCACGTGTAGTTTATGTTCCGTTAAAGAGAGGTGGAGGGGGGGGTCACATTTGAGCATTCAAAAATGTATTTTAAAGTAACGGATTAGTTACTTTCTGAAGTAACTAGTTACTTTTAAATTTGTAAAAACTGATTTAGTTACTTTTGGAAGAAGTAACTAGTAACTGTAACTAATTACTTTTTTACAGTAACTAGTACATAAACCCTTCCACCCCCTACTACACACTGTACATCTCCAAAAGGTGATGAGTATTTCCTAAATAGCCTACGGTTCACTGCACCCATATGAAATTATATAAATAAACATAATCACTGCAGTCCACACAACACATTCATTAACATGGCTCGGAGCAAACTGTAGTGTGTACAACCTCAAATATGCATACCAACTGTGTATGCAGTTGCTGTACACATCTTCTATAGTATGTATTATGTATGAGAACAGCACTGTTGCTCTGAGAGTTGCAACGCTGTGGGAGAAAAATAATAACATATGCATAAAAACATACGCACGCAATGAAAACTGTTACACACCACCCGTCTAAAAGGCTGGTTGCAAGAGTCAGTAAAGTGCAGGCGAGGGAGTGTTAATGGACAGCAAAGCTTGATAAGTGCATGTCCACGCTGTGACCCGCTCAGACGGACATCATCACCTTGAGGAGCCGTCCCTAACCCTGCATGCAGTATGGATCCACGTAAATATATGGACTGTATTTATATTAACACGCGCTACTGGCGTCCATTTTGAAGCTGTTAGTTTAAGGCAAAGCTCGTGGGTGGGCTTACGGTTCCATGACACATGGAAATGATTGGACGGAGACACACACAGGACGGTGTCACCACGGTCTCCTGGGTGAAAGTCCTGTGTTTGACCCATCCACCCCCCACCCCCCGACCAACCTCCCTACAAGGAAGGTCCCCCTTACATGCTACTCGCTAAACCGCGTCTAGTAGAATGACCAGACGCCTCCCAATACGATATCATCATGATACTTATTCCACAATACGATATTATTGTGATTTTACACATATTCTGCGATATACTGCAATTGATACGCTTTTTTCCAGCTTCTAATTTTCCCCAATTTCAAATGATGTCCCAAAAGAAAACTTTGTCAACATCTATTTCATCTAAAAAGAAACACTTCTCTGTTTGTTAAAATCACTTCAATTGTATTGCTGCAAAATGGGACAAACTGATCAACACACACTGTTTATGATAAAAGATCGATACTTGATACAGATTCGACCCAGTCCCTAATACTGTATCTGAAGTCTCTTTATATAGACCTTAGTGGTCCCTAATACTGTATCTGAAGTCTCTTTATA
>NC_048427.1:20780938-20794193 GCF_013103735.1 Etheostoma cragini | reverse complement strand
CTTAGTGGTCCCTAATACTGTATCTGAAGTCTCTTTTATATAGACCTTAGTGGTCCCCTAATACTGTATCTGAAGTCCTTTTTATTTAGACCTTAGTGGTCCCCTAATACTGGATCTGAAGACTCTTCCCACAATGAGCTTCTGAGTCTGCAGCTGTTGAGGAGGAGAGAGGGGGGGCAAGGTAAAGGCTGGAGGTGTGGCCTTGACCAACTGCCACTTTGCTCGTTTGAAAGCCATGATGTCTCTCTCTCATGGGGGGGCCAAATTCTCTGGGTGCATAGCAGAGATAGGGGTGGTAACCTGGGCCGATCTGGAATCTTGCCCCTAAGGACCTCAGATTGGCCCATCTGAGCTTTCATTTTCTCAAAGGCAGGACTCGTCATTTCTAGCCACTGGTGGGCCCGAAGCAGGTTGGGGGAACTGATATTTATGTTATATTTGTAACTTTGTAATAGTTATGCATCTTAATGGAAAAAGAAAATTTCTTTGGGGCTAAATTACGGGGCATCGGATTGATGCATAAACTCCAGTACTTTCCGATTCTGACACCAGCACATTAGGCAGTATCAGAGGCTTTTATGATACTAGTACTGGTATGAGAACATCTCTAATTGTTACCAGGGCAAGCAGCTTGCAGGTAACCGCGGGAATGTTGCATGCCAGTGCAAGCATTGTCATACAAACACACCCCAGATACACACGTCTATCAAAACAGAGGGACAATGGCGGCAGGTGGGAGCTGATAAGCATGGACGGAGGGACGCATGCCGCACAGACATCTCATCTCCTCTGGGATAAAGTCATTATGTCATCTGATGATTCGATTTGCCTTAGTTGCTCTGCAGACATCAGGAGGAGCATCCGGTCTGACACAGAGGAGGAGGAAACTGTGGCGATGATCCGTGCCAGTTTCACTTCTACCATCCCGAGACAAAGATTACAGCACTATAACTTGACATTTCGCTCCCTCACAAAGAGATTTAACCCAATCTTTATCCTCTTAATTGGTGAAATCCTCAAATACTTTATAGCGTGAAATTGAATGAATGACACCACAATGAGGGCGAAGAAAAGGATGGATAAATGGAGGCAAGATGGGCAGGGGGGGAGCAGTAATGGTCCCATCGTTGTTGCAGATTAGGCCCGTTGACAGACCCTCCTCTGATAGGCTGTCTAATAAAAGAACACTAATTGGAGACACTATTTGGTGGATAGTTGAAAAGCAACTGTCCTTTCTCTCTTCATACCAACAAATACTAGCTTCTTCTAAAGATACGCAGGGCTCAATGCCTTTCTGTTCAGCAATGTCTTCCTCCCTCATCTGTAAATTCACTCTACTCTGCAACAGAGAGCTCACTGTAAAGATGTTGGCCAGGAAATGGTTCTCAAATGGATTAGTACAGTTCTTAGTGGAAGATGTATTTCATTGTGCCCCTTATAAATAGGGTTGGATATTGTTTTGTTTGGAAAAATTCTGATTCCAATTCTTCCCCTTAGTTCCGTTTCTTATCGATTCTGATTCTTTAAGCGGTGGAGACGTGGAGTTGATATGGGTAACATGTTTATTTCACAGATTTAATGGTAATGTACAGAGTCACCTGAGAGCGCCGCTTACTGTTAGCCTGGCTCCGCCCTCCCACGTACTGCCGCTCAATTTTCATTTTGCTTCAGTACTCCGTCTGGGTTTTATTGTAAAGTCTTAGGTTTTTTCTCGACCAAAGGGAATGGCTGACAACGATGACGTTCAAGGAAGTTAACACTTGTCAATGGAGAGAGGCCAGACTCTCTGGACTAACGACATGGACCAGAGTCTGGTAGGACCAGGCTAATGGACCAGAGTCTGGTAGGACCAGGCTAATGGACCAGAGTCTGGTAGGACCACAATAATGGACCAGAGTCTGGTAGGACCACAATAATGGACCAGAGTCTTGTAGGACCACGATAATGGACCATAGTCTGGTAGGACCAGGCTAATGGACCAGAGTCTAGTGGGACCACGCTAATGGACCAGAGTCTGGTAGGACCAGGCTATTGGACCAGAGTCTTGGAGGACCAGGCTAATGAATCAGAGTCTGGTAGGACCAGGCTAATGGACCAGAGTCTGGTAGGACCAGGCTAGCTTACTATGCTCCATGGAAGTAAACCAAAACGTGCATGTGTTAAATTTGGAATCGGTTCTCGATGCCCGATCCTATTTATACAACCAAACAAGGTTTTTACCTTATGTTCTACCTTGTTAAACATTTTATTTTTATTTTTCATATGTTCAACAGAGGAAAGCTGGGAGAGAGGGAGACAAAACAACACATGCAGAAAAAGACAGACACAAACACATACAGTACATGAACAGACACATACACAGACAGACGCAAGACAAGGGACCAATCACATGACCAGGTGGAGGTCAAGGCTTTAGCACAAGGCTACAGCCCGGACCTCAGTGAGTCATCGATGATACGCCTAGTGTCCAGGGTCTTTCCTGGCACTCCATGGATGCGCGCCTAAGGAGAACATGTTGTTGGTTAATGTATCTGGCAGCTGTTGATGTTGACCCCCAACTGAGCTACTGTCACCCCCACTGTGTGCTTCTACTGACTGACTGAATGTATATTTGGCCTTCTGCATGGCTCTTCTACAAACATGAGCTACTGTATGAGAGCTGCGGCGGTTCTTGTGCGCACCATGAAAAGAAATCTAGGGCTGGGGACGTAAAAGATTGTCAGCCGCATGGAACCCTGCACACCGGTATTTTTAGCTTTTCTTGTCCACATGTAGACCAGCGAACACAGCCTCTGAAAAGTTAAGGGATCTAAATGGGAAAGGGTTTAACTTTGTATCGTTTGAGTGAATGTGAGAAGGGCAAAGCCGTGAACCCGCAGAGATACTGTGCTGTCCTTCATTATTTAGTGTGCAGCCTGAGAACACTTAGAAGTACAGCAGCGGCGCGGGGTTTGATCCAAGTCCCTGTGCCCTGTCGCCGATCCTCTGAAGTATCATTAATTATCATCGCAGACATTTCCTGAGGTATTCTAGGCACAGCCCGTGTTGGTTCAAACAAGAGCCTGCCCACACTACGTTGGTTTTTTTGAGCCTTTATCAAAGATCTGCCGTTCGCATTAGGTTTTTGTGCCCTCGCCGACTCTATTCCCGTTTCATTGGCAGTCAGCGCAGCTCGCCAGCTCATCGCCTCGTCTCCATTCTCCACCCCCCTCCTATTTTTCTCTTCCCCTAGTTCTGTTTTCCATGGCCCACAGTAACTGCCCTCTTTGTCTTAGTCTCCTTTTCACACACTGAGCACGACTGCTGCTGGTGTTCTGGAGCTCCGTGCTACACTGCAGCAAAGGGCCCACAACCTCTTTCATCCCCACTTTAGATTTGATTTTTTAGAATTTTTTATTTTTATTTTTTTTATCTGAAAAACAGTATGTTGAAAAAAAAAACTAAACAGTTAAACACAAAGTTAAAAAAGATACGCTGGAGAAGGAGCAGCTTGAGAAGCATAATGCTGCTAGTCATGCCTCTACTTCACAACATCATATCTAATAGATATACATATGTACACACATACATATATATGCATATAAAACATACAAAATTGTAGGTCATACAACAATTACAATATACAACAACAATATTTGTCCATTTTCCATTTTGGGATTAAAATATTTGTTTTGTTTATTAAAATGTGCATGCGGGCTGAAATGAACTGTGATGTTTTGTTGGTATTAAGCTGCTAGCTGCTGGCCAATAAAGGCAGTGTTACGTAGTCCACCTCAGTCAGGAAGGGAGAAAACGTTGAGTTACAAGCCAGCAATCTGATGTGTGTGTAGAGGTCTGTGTGTTATACTGTAACAGTGTGATGTGTGTAGAGTTTGTCCCCAGTACATGTTTTTTCCCTCCATGTCACCTGCGGGTCTCCGGAGGGGTTAAACACTGCCCACCGTGTCCTGCAACAACAAAGCAAAGTCGCTTCAACTCTCTTTCCTCTCCTTTCAGGTGCTGCCTTCACATGCGGTGGGAAATTCTGCCTCCGGTTCTGCAGCCAAAGCATAGACTATTGGCTGTTGACTCTTTGAAGCTCAAAACATGGTATCCAGTACAGCCATACAATACTTACACTTACAACAATACAACAACATACAACTACACACTTACATTCCTTTATTCAGATCTCCTCCTTTCTGGATGTTTTTATCTATTTTTCAACTGTATAATACTACAACTCTGATTTCATTGTTCAGTCCATTCCACAAGGTCACCCGACAACCTCAAATACACATGATTTCACTCACATTCTCTTTTCAAATCTTTTACGTCTGCTCTCATTCTCAAGGCCTTCTATTCTCAATCTTCTTTTCTCTCTCACATGCCTTTGGTGTGGGAGATATCTAGGTTCAATTCCCACGGTGGCACATCGACCAATGTGTCCCTGAGCAAGACACTTAACCCATATTTGAGGCTCTGACACATATATAAATATATACAGTATATATATTGTTGCTTATGTATCTTTGCATCTGGAATATAATGCCTTTCATTGTCACTATACACATGTACACCAACTTTGAAAGCAACTCCTTTTCTAGTGCTAACATTTATGTTAAATATATATACAGCAACATGGAATAAACTAAGCAGTGCAAGAAAGGGGGGGGGGGGGGGGTAAGGTGTACAGTTCTAAAACGCTATATACATATATAAAGAAATATATATGGTTTTATATACAGTGTGATATGCAGTGTGGATTATTATACATTATTTGAATATCGCCCAAAAGTGGTGATTATATTCAATGAGTAAAAAATATTGGACAATAATAGAAATAATATTGCACGTTATACAGATTTGAATAGAATTGAATAGTAGTAGTGTTGTCAGTAGTATTACATATAACATACTGCACTGGGTAGAAGGAAGTCCAGGGGTTGTGGGGGTTAGACTGTGAAGTCAGAGCATGTGTGAGTTCAAAGTGGTTATGGTTTTCTAGAAAAAAATGTCCTTGAATCTGTTAGTCCTTGTTCTGATGCGCCTGTAGCGCCTCCAAGCCAGGGGGGGTGGGAGATGTCCTCGGTGATGGTTTCTGCTCTGTTGAGGCAGCGGGAGGTGTCCAGGTCCATGAGGGAGGGGGAGGGCGGCCAATGATCTTCTGTGCTGCTTTTACTGCTCTCTGAAGCCTCTCCGTGCCGGACCCTACCGTAATACTACGTCAGCAGCCCCTCGATGGACGAGCAGTAGATCCGGGTGGAGTCCAGGACGTGCTTCCTCTGGAAGTGTAGCCGCTGTTGGGCCTTCTGGATGTGTTGACATTCTTTATTAGGAATAGCACCTTGAGATGTAGCATCTCGTTTTCAAGGGGGTCCTCGTCTGCCGTGATATTGTCTGTCCAGGAGATGTCAGCCTTGTTGCTATACCAACAGCAACCAACAACGAAGCGAGTTCCAAAAGTCGTCAATGTGTGAACAAGGCCTGTGTTTTTACCTAAAAGCAGAGAGAGCCTTGGTCCCGGTGTGTTTTTGGGGGTTTGTTTTGGTTAGTGCACCTCAATCTCCACTTCACCCCCCCCCCCCCCCCCCCCCCCCCCCCCCACCAACTCGCTCTGACTTGAGTATAATGTTACAGAGGCAACAGGGTCCTGCCCTGATTTCATTTTATTGCAATGTAATACTGCCAAGTCCCAGAGATCAGTCCCCGGTATTAGCATGTCATCGCTTATTCATGAAAGCCTCCAAACACATGCCTGATTCACACCCACATATTGACACACTCACACACTCACACACACACACACGAAACATACACATAGGCCCACTGATAGCTTTGGAGGTTCTAGTTCACAACAGGTGAGGGTTAGGGTTAGGGTTAGGGTTAGGGTAACCCTAACCCAACACTTCTTTGTTTTTAGCTTGTGACTGGCAGTGGCTCAGACAGTCCGCTCGGTGCTGGAGGTATCAGGTTTCTTTCCCGGTGCTGTGTCAACGTTGTTGCCATCTTGAATACTGTTTCCCCATATTAAACAGCGATTTGGTTTGGATACCAAAAATTGTAGAAATACTTATACAACACCTGACATGACTCCCTAAAGTTCCAGTAACAAGTCAGAAAAGGTCAGATTTATTGAGATATAACTAAAAATGGGTAGTCAGAAATTCCAGCTACCTATTTTACCTGGAAACCAGTTTAACCAGAACACACTATTAAGTTATAGGAGTCCAAACGTGTGTTGTGATCAAAACGGGTCACTGACTTTGCTGTGTAGTCAATAAAAAAGACGTTTAAATCCCCTTTTATGCTTCCAGTCATAAACTCTGCATATGTTTGACTCTGTTTGCATTCCTCAGGGAACTATGATAGTTTAACCTCTCTTCCCCCTCCTAAACAATTTAGGACCACTATGATTATATGTCACAACAACAGCAGTGCTCGAAAGCAAGTCAACAACCAACAGGGATTGTTGTGAAATCTATTTACACAAGTGTCAGTGTGCATTAGCGCTATCATTTCAGAGTGTGTACTGGAGCAAAGCATTTTTTTAGAGCGTCAGTGCTGGCTCGCACAGTAAACGTCTAGTGTTTGAAGATGAAGATGGATTTTCTCATCAGGGCTTTATTTGCATTGTTATACAGTGAAGTACAGAGTGATGTGGAGCGGTTTTACTATGTAGATGCTTTAAAATCATGGATACTAGAATAAAAGTGTGACACAGCCCCATGGCTGTGGCCAGGAGAGTAAAATGGACACAATCTGTACAGGAACAAGCTGGACTGGAACACGCCGAACTGGTAATAGTTGGAAGGAGCAGAACGAAAAAACGTGTGATATAAACACAAAACTCCGACCTTTTCTTTTCTCTTCTGTCACTGTCTCGTTGTCTCGTTGAGACAGTGGTACCCCACGTCTCATTCAGGTCCCTGTCCAACATCATGAGCTTATATTGGACAGGGACCTGAATGAGACCTGGAATACCATGCAAAGAGGAGTACTACAACACCATTATTTGAATGATTTGATTTATTGGTGTATCAAGTGGATAAAAACAGTATTCCAAAAGATGACATGCTAAAGTAAAATACTTAATTCCAGGACGGTCCACACACAGGAAACAATAAACAAGAAGCAGACTAAAAAGATACATGGTATTAGGAGGGGGGGAAGACAACCTAAATTAGAAACAAAAATGCTGTAAAAACTATCCAATTTATCAATAGATTTTCACCTATATGTGTGTATATGTATACTTATGCCCCCTGTAGGGGGTGTATACTTATCCCACTGTATTTTAACATAGGGGGGTTAATACTTGTGCCCCTGTATTTTAACATAGGTGGGTGTATACTTATGCCCCTGTACTTTAACATAGGGGGTGTATACTTATGCCCCTGTATTTTAACATAGGGGGCTAATACTTATGCCCTTGTATTTTAACATAGGGGGGTTTATACTTATGCCCCCTGTATTTTCACATAGGGGGGTGTATACTTATGCCCCCTGTATTTTAACATGGGGGGGGGTACTCTTAAAAAAAAACTGCTATTCATGTACTTCCCCATGTAATTGGTATAGGCTATGTGAGACCGGAAAATGTCTGTTAAATAGATGGTGGGGTCTCGTAATCCCATATGGAATGGGCCAAATGGTTTGCATGACACAGACAAAATATAAACTAACTGCCGTGTGAGTTTTCTCTTTGTTAGGGATCAGAGCGTAATACCAGCACTTCTCTATTGTGCCACATACTGCACACTAAATAACTGATTGTCTGGAAATGTCACATCACATCACCACCGTGTGTACTCGTCACACAGAAGACGGGCCTGGCATTGGGGATTTAAGCTGAGATGTGTTAACATGGAAAGCAAGGAAAGGTTGTAAATCAGTTTTAAAGAAAGACTTTATTTTGATATGACCTTCCCCTCCTCCGCATTGCAATAAAATGTCAAAGCACACCTGAGATCATTCAAGGGCAAAAAAACAAACTAGCAGCGTGCATTCCCACTCCCTCTCACTTCCCGATGTGAGTCAAGTGAAGATGAGAGTTGCACGTGTCACTTTGTGACATGTAGCATACAAGATGCTAACAAGAGACTTCAATGTCAACCCAGTGGAAATGGACCTACTTAACCAAGTTGGTTCTGCTGGCTACAAGTTAGCATCAAACACAACGACAGCTGTCAGTTGAATTGTGTTTTGAGCTAACGTTAGCAATCAAACCAGAACCTCTGAGTTTTAACCTTGCACAACAATGTTGTTGCACTATTTATATGTATTTTAAACTGATGTTTTTAGCTTGCTTTTATGATCTTACCTGTAGCCCTTTGACGTTTGTCTTAAATGTAAAGTTCATTACAAATAAAATGTATTATTATTATTATTATTATTATTACAAACAACCATAGCTAGAATGGTTTTGAAACGACTGCTAGCTTAGCTACAAGCTAGCAATCAAACACAACAAAAGCTGGCAGTTAAAGGGCTTTTTGAGCTAACGTTAGCAATCAAACAACCATGGCTAAAACGTTTTTGAAACAACTGCTAGCTTAGCTATAAATTAGCTTAGCTACAAGCTAGCAGTCAAACACAACAAGGCTGTCAATTGAATGGTGTTTTGAGCTAACGTTAGCAATCAATCAACCATAGATAGCTAAATCGGTTTCAAAATGACTGCTAGCTTAGCCACAAGCCAGCAATCAAACACAACAAAGGCTGTCAGTTGAAGGGCGTTTTGAGCTAATGTTAGCATCAAACAACCATAGATAGCTACAATGTTTCTCAAATGATTCCCATCTTCTGTTATTGTTTGTAATGATATAGTTTATTATTTCATGGATTTCACACGTAATGCCGTAAACCGTTTAAATCTGAGTATGTCAAACTCAAATTTGCACTCGACTCACAACGGGGAGTGACACCCCCATTCATTTTTTTTTTTTAAAAGAGCAGGAACAATCGACTTTGCTTGGCTTTGCATCAGTGGCCTCTCACTGAAGCTGCATGTCTCAATGTTGGCTGCCACGCTAATTGTTCCGAGTGTAAAGAGGCTCGAATCAATACGCTAAAGGACTGACAAACAGAGCGTGTCAGATGGGACCGCACCGGATCGTTTCCTCCTACATACACCTCCTCTAACTACAGCAGCCTCTGGGATTCACAATCCTAAGAGGCTTGCATTTTTCAGCTTTTGCCTCTGAATTGAATCCTTTTGGACATCCAGACAAGACTTGAATGACATAATCAAACACCCTGTCATGTGTTAATCTTATGTTTGTTTTTGGCGGTGTCTTCAGCCATCCCATCATATATGTCGATGAGGGCCTTTTTGAAGGATCTTTATTCAAACCAACACTGCCACCTGTTGTTCAACCCATGCTAGTGCCCAGACTCAGGATTGGCATGGATTAAATGTAAATAGGACCCTGTCTTACCTTTAGTCCCACAGTGTAGGCCTAAAGGATAGCCCTGTTGCACATTTTATAATGGCAATCTTATCCCTCATAAATCCGCTGATTAACATTTTGATCACGGATAATCTTTATCAGGATGTCCCCGTGAAAGGCGCAGCCTCTGAAAGTCAACAGAATCTCAATGCGCAGCAGCATGGCGAGATGTGAATATGGAAAGCCATAAGTGTCACAATACGTTGACGTCACATGCTTGGTGGCGTTTATTAGACACTTGGGGTCCGTTGAGAAAACCTGGGAGAAATTTGCTGCTTGAGTCAATGCGTAGGCTCTAATAAGTGGATTTATTTAATTTTTGATTACAAGTAACCTATAATATTAGTGGTGAAAACGGGAATGGTAGTCAGCTACAGCTGTCATTTAATTAAGGTGCAATCCTGCGGGCAAAACAATACACTACTACTCATCCCATTCAGAGGTTGCAGCCCCATCATTGACATAATTATGATTTACAACCATTATTTTGTTTTTAATGTCTCTTACTGGTTTGTGTCCCGGGAACTGTGCAGGGAAAAGAATGTGCTGGGATGTAGAGCATGTCCACGATGGGGGACGTTAGTGATATGAGGACGGATGTCGACATATCTGATACACTGGGAAGAAAAATGATACCGCTCAAATAGGTAGTTCTGGAATCTGGAAATGAAAATATATCTATAGTTGGGCTTTAATATATCTCCCGACATATGTTTAACTCCCTGAGAAGTAACAGAGCTTCTTCATTAACGGTATCGTCGACAAAAGGTAACGCCATGTTTTGAGAAATATAGCGTTTTATAGTCTGCCTAACATGGTTAATAAACCAATACGTTTTTCATTCATTCAGATAAACTGCGCTACAATGTGTCTGATACAGACTGAATGAATGAATGAATGAATGAATGAGAGAGCGCTGTGTCAGAGGGAGGTTACTGAGAGAAGAAAACCTGCTCCCGACCAGGTTAGGTTCACAGGCTCAGTTACCATAGTAACTGTCTCACAGTCATTTAGTTACCCCTCTTTCTAAGGTTTGATTTATCTCCCTTTCTGAAACAGAGCTCCCAAGGTTTCCCTCATCTCAGGTTTAACTAACTCAGGGTTAACTAAAACTGCTTTGCACCAAGAACGCCTTCAAAACAACATGAGAATTGTAATGCGTCATGACCCTTTTGGCTGGGAGGTCAGCCGGGGGGTAGCGCCGACCCCCTTTCCCCATGCGAACATCACACAGTTTGTAGAGCAGCCTGACGGGAAATTAACAAAAGGATGAAGAACCCAGTCAAGCTTCGCTCATAATATATTCATCCGAGGCCACTTCACAACTCTGTCTGATTCCTTCACTCGCTTTCATTCTAGCACCTCTCAGGCTTTAAATATACATGTGTGTGCTCCATACCCACTGCCAAAGCCTGTCCAGGTCAACCAAACACCCGCTTGTCGAGCAATATTAGAGAACGGGGCAACTGGGGAAAAACAAAACATCATATAAAAAAGAAAAGAGGGGAAGAGCAGGACAGAGTGTGAAAGAGAGAGAGAGAGAGAGAGAGAGCATGTAGCATCAGAGGCAGTCGAGAGTTCCCCAGGAGTTATTGCGGAGCGTCTGTCGGTTTGCGGCTGCGTTCTAAATAATGGATGAGATCCTCCAATGAGATAAAAAACCCAAATTTCATGCCGTTACAAGGACATAGACTGCTGTGAATACTAACTACTCCTGTGTGCTTTCATTTGGTTTAGTGTGTGATCATGCGGGGCCATCCCAGTGCCAGACACTATAGAGCTGTGTGTATCATCACCTGCCTGCTATAAGAGATCCCCTGCACTCTAATGAGCTGGCTGCTGCCCCCCCCGTCACATGAGAAGGCACATTCATTCTTCATAGACCTACTTCTCTGTTCTTATGTGCACCATACTGTTTCCATATTCTCCCTTTGATCACCCACCTCCTGTTTACTTATTGAAATAGCGAATATAAGAAATGTATGCTTAGCTGCCAACATAGATTCTGTCCAGTGTTGTCATTGAACTCGCCAGTGGTGGAATGTAACTAAGTACATTTACTTAAGTACTGTAGGAAGGGTAGGCTAACTACTGATAATTCTTTACAACCTAGAGCAGTGAGGCAAGAGTGCATCGTCAGTTGGTCCACATAACAATTCTTTATTTTGCCACTGAAAGGCTCAGATTATTATTCCAAGTGTCCAACATTGTGGAAAGGATCCCTACAGAGATAGACCTTTAAAACCTCTTTGTGACCTTTCTGTTTGACCAGAACCAGCTCTGAAGTTGGTAGCGCTAAACCCACCAGACTCCATTTAAGAAATCAATACTTACATATTTTCACATATAAATGGTTTTTCATAGTTTTTGTTTTTGTTTTTGTCCACTACGAACATTGTGTATTTTTACAATGCTAAAATTACTAATTGAAGTGCATAGCAACACACCAAAAGGAAAAACAACATCTATGTTCAAGTCCAAACAATTACCAAACCTTTTTTTACATTTTGCACCGAACAATTTGCCCTCCACCCTAACCACCCACTTTACATGTAAGCCTTAAAGCATGGATGACTTCCTCACATAGTAACAATAAACGTATGTTGGTTTTATCCTCCATTACATCTCTCTTTACAGGACAGCGTGATGACAGCGCAGCATCACTCAACCTGTCACCCTGCTGTATGGTAGCATCAGAGACAATAATAGCTGTCACTGCTACTGCTGCACGGCCCGATGACCACACACACACACACACACACACACACACAACTCGATGATGCTTGAAGGTTATGCTGCCCCTTCTGCACAGTGCATTTCTTTCTCTGCATAAATGGTGAAAACAAAGTCAGCAGGAGGGAGTAACAGGATCAGATATAACCAGTATTACTGTACGTGTGCACCGCCGCTGACTTGAACTTCTGAAGTTACCGGAAGACATTCATTTTCAATGAAAACCGGCTTCTCTCAGCTGCAACGAGCGGCAACTCTATTGGCGTTGCGGTTTGGGCGTTTTGATTGTTTTAAGCAACCAGGGCGTCAATCAGAAACTTGAAAGTAGGTCAACTTTATGGTAATGGGCTATGACTCAGCGGCAAGCAGCGGCTAACGTGGAATGTAGATGTCCTGACTGATTGCGGAGAAACATAAGATTTACACTTTGATTCTTGCCAAAACATTAGTTCTGAGAAAATGGAGGAAAGTTGCATGAACACCGTTGCTAGGTTACCTATCATTTATGATGTGACGTTGTTTGCATATAGGGACGAGTTAGCATTAGCTGCCGGTCACATCGTCTCTAAACCTAGCTCTGGGGAGTCATCCCCGGAGTCCTTATGTTCTTTTTCCCCCAGCATGTTTCCTCGCATCAGGGAAGCTCCTGGAGCAGTGTCATGCCATGGAGAACGAGCTAGCATGCTACGGTTAGCCACCTCGTCCCAAGTGACGTAGAAAGCCGTGCACATGTTGAACAGCTCACCTGGAGACTGAAGACAGAGGACATTCAGAAACCGGATCTCACTCGAAACAGCATGGATAGTTTTCCAAGTATGCATGCGTGTGCACCAGAGCCACAAAACACCCCCACAAATCCCAGAAAAATAGTTGATTTCATAATATGGGCATTCTAAAAGCTCAGCCATCACTGGAATATTACAGGAACATTAATCTTGCAGCTGGGCAGTGATTCATTGAAGTCTTGTTTTACCTAAACTATTCCAACTCAATGTGTGTATTATAGAATTTTTTGAAAATGCAAATGCCATGAAATATAATAATGTCCCTATGAACGTACCAATAAGTACCACATAAACGCAACCAAGGCC
>NC_048427.1:20776741-20780838 GCF_013103735.1 Etheostoma cragini | reverse complement strand
GGGGGGGTTGACAGGTTGCAATAAAGCTGCTGAGAGATGGAGAAGGTTTGGAGAGTCAAGAGAGGAGAAGAAGAAACACAAGGTCTGACACAAGCGGAGAGGAAGTTAGCACAGCAAAGCACCGTCACAGTATGTAGTGACAGTAAAGACAAGTTACAGAAAGCAACATCAGCTTGTTGTGAACATGTTATGTTCCATTCTCCCATCTGTTTTCGTTGTAACACTGTTTTCCTACCTGAACATTTACCTGTGTGAACCAACCTTGAAACAATCCTTCTGTCCACCATTTTGGGAGTAACACGTTACAAAAGTAACGTAAATTACAGTAATGTATCCCTTGCATTACTAATTCCATTTTGGTAAAATTATCCTTGTTACAATCTCTGTGTGTGTGTGTTGTTTTTCAGAATTGACCAACACCGCAAAACATTTCTTCACATGAAAAACAAGCTGTGAACATTTCATGTGTTGGTCAGTTTGTCCCATTTTGCAGCAATAAAATTGAAGTGATATGAACAAACGGTAAAAAAATCTTTTTAGATAAAACAGATGTTTGTTATGGTTTGGGGTTTTTGTTGTTTCCTGTTTGGCCTTCCCTGTGTTTTTGTCCCGGTTTTCCCGTTAGTCTGGTGTTGTAGATTCTGTCTTGTGTTTCCATGCTTGTGTATGTTCTGTTTCCTGTTTTATTGTTTAGTCAGCTTCCTGTCTGGTCTTGTCTTGTCTGGCTTCGCTTTGTTTGTCTGATTGTTCAGCCCCACCCTAATGTGTTTCACCTGATGTCTCACCTGTTCCTCATTACCTCTTGTATTTAACCCCAGTGTTTCCTCTGCCTCTTGTTGGATCATTCCAGTTTGTTCAGTCGCGTGTCCTGTCTATACGTTGCTGAGTTCCCGGTATTGTTCCTGTTTCCCTGGATGTTTTCCCGTGAGTTTTTCCCCCGTCTTTTACCCCCGGACCTCTGTGGACTTCTTGCTTGTGTTTTTGGACTTTGCTACTTTGTTTTGGATCCCTGTGTTTGTTTGTGGACCTTCTGCTATTAAAGCATTGTGTACCTGCTCCCGCCTGCCTCCGTCTCTCTGCGTTTGGGTCCTCACCGCACACCCCCCACAACAGATGTTAATAAAGTTTCCTGTTGGGGACGTCATTTGAATTTGGAAAAAATTAAAAGTTGGAAAAAAGGTTATAAATTGCAATATATCACAATATGTTGCAATATCTTTAAAATCGCTATAATATTGTATTGTGGCTTAAGTATCGAGAGGTGTCTAGTGATTCCCCCCCCCCAATATTAAGCATCACAGAGATTATTTTTGTTAGTGTTGAATAGTGTTACGATGTATCAAGAGCTTAAAGCAGGTCATCCTATTGTAAGTAGTGGATGCGTCAGTGAATGCATACAGCCTAACAAATGTTATAAATAAGCTGTTTTGTAGGCATGCATGCTGTGACGCAGAGCTGTATCATAGATGTGCGTATGGCTGTGTGTCATTGACTCCTATTGAAATGACTTACTTCCTGCAGCTTTGTCCTTGCAATCTGAATGCATGCTGTAGAACCTGAATCTCTTTTACAGCAACTCATTCACTCTTCTTTTTTTTTTTCCTACTCTCTCTGACAAGACAGCTAGTAAATGGGCCTGGTTCCCCACGCTGCAGGTTTCAAATAACATCTTAAGTGGTTACAATGGAACAGGGAGTAGCAGAGGTGTGGATAGGTACATATAAATGGCATTTATGAGACAATTTAACAACCTTCTACTATCAGCTGTACTGAACTCCCCATCCACCTCCTGGCATGCAGTGGCGGACAGGGGAGCAGCTAGACTGGAGATAGCCATTAGTGCCCAGTGCGGAGCCCTGTTGTGTTCTGGGCGCAGGTAATGGCCCACTTTGAGGCATGGTGGGAGCTTGTCAGGGGGGTCTAATGAAGACAAAGGGAGGGTTTGTGGAGTAGAGAGGCATGTCTAAGAAGAGGCTAATGCTTACTTAATGGAAACCTCTGCTGTCTTTGACAAATCGCTGGGTTGGAGATGGCGCTTGCACAATGGCCGTTTAGCGAGTGGATCCATATGTACAATTTACGTACAGTATGCTCCAGGTGTACCGTGCAGAAGGCTTTTACGATTATGCTACAATTGTGATCCAAACACAACGCCCTGCACAACTTCCCATTGTTGCTGGCTTGCAGAATCCTTGCATTACTTGACATTTCAACCACAATGTGCAAAAAGACAGCGTGCTATTACCAGAGGTTTTATTATTACAATTGGATAAATCACCATACAACAAATATAACATGTAGCAAGAGGACATTAAAACTGTCCCTCTACACTCTGTGTGGCCATGGATTTCTCTGGTTACACACCGACTTTTATGAATTGCAAAGAAATAGATTCAGCAAAAGATTGACATCAAGGGACGTGCAAAAGGAAGATCATTGGCTCTGCCTCTTGCTCCACTCACACAGCCCATTGTAACGTAGCAGAGACGTAGCAGTTACCCCATGGTCCAGTGTAGTCTCTGGGCATTCATAAAGTGCTCCTAAAGATCTCAGAGATGTTGATCTTTAAGCTACAGATGGTGCTATATTACTGTGAACACACGTCGTGTCTGACCAAAAGGAATATCTTAGGGGAGAAAATACAAATGTGATGCTCCACAGTATGAACATAAAACATGTAAAGAATCTATCATTTAAAGCTGCACTCATTAATATGCCTACAGCAACAATTAATCTAAAATGTGTCAAACTCACAGAGAATGATCAGCATCAGCATTATCACCTCCTCCATGTCCAAAGGTGAAATAACTTGTACCAGCTGGGAATCAACTGCGATGCATGTTGTCTGGGTTCCCACCAGACTATGGGGAAAAGGGGAAGCGTTCAGCCTGAATTCTGTGTACAAACAGGTCTGTAAGAAGTGCAAATTAAGCAAACAAAGTACCCCCAAGCTTTAAAAGTCAGTGCCACTGAAGGAAGTTGTGTATCCTTTTAGGAAGCCATGCAGAAAGAAATGGCGTGAAGGCGGTGGATGGATGCGTTCCGGCTCCAACTCTTATGCAGCAGATTGCCGTTCACGTCCTTTTATACACCTGCAAGTAATGTGACAACAGTCACCACCATCGTTCACTTATCTCAATTATATGCTAGTTGCCATTCACAGATGTGGCAGAAACGTATAATTCATATTTAAATTAGCTCGAGGTTTAGCAGAATTGTCCAAGAGAGAAAATGTGTCTATATTATTTGGGTGGATGTAGCTCAGATGGTGGTTGGATCCCTGGTCTTGCGGTCCCATGTCAACGTGTCTTTGGGTCAGGGTTAGGGTTGACACTGAGTTCCAAATTGGTCCCAATGCTGCGCCATTGGTGTGTCAATGCGTGAAAATGTTCTTTTTAAATATGCGTTGGCCATTTTAGGCCTTTATTGTGACAGGGTGAGAGTGGGGAAATGACATAAAGCGAAGGTCCGCAGGTTGGAGTCAAACCTGGGCCCGCTGGGTTGAGAAATAAACCTCTATACATGGGCACCCACTCTGGCCACTGAGCTATCCGGGCACCCGATGTGTGAGAATCTTCTGATGAGCAGGTGGCACCTTGAATGGAAGTCACAGCCACCACTGAAAGAATGTGTGTGAATGGTACCTTTACTGTGTAAAAAGAGCTTTGAGTTGTCATTAAGACTAGGTACTGTCCATTTGCATTTACTAACCCTTTAAGCAAAAAAAGTAAGAAGTGTGTCCATCAGTTATTGCATTGTCATTCTCTGCTGTAGAAAACTAGTGATTGACAGACTGGGATGGGAAGAGGCATTGTTATTAATAGCACAGCATTGATCTTTGACTGCCATGCCACACATCATTCAGATGGGACGTTCAGAAAAATAGCTCTGCTCACAGGCTGACTCACACCCCCACACACACACACAATGACACACATGGCAGGATAAAAACTACTGCTCCACCTATATCCAATCTGTCCTGTAGGCCAACAGAGCAGTGCAATGATGGAGGACTGGCTGTAAAAGACTTTAGACCATTACCTTCATTGATACCTGCCAAAGGGGTGGGAAAGAAGGCGGGGGGGGGGGGGGGGGGG
>NC_048427.1:20775779-20776644 GCF_013103735.1 Etheostoma cragini | reverse complement strand
CCCCCCCCCCCCCCCCCCCTTCACACACACAAACACACACACACACACAACCCTGCACAGGAACATAACAGTAACAAACAGTAAAATACTTACACTTGTTATTGGAATAAAGTCTTTTGTTTGTCTCTTTTTTTATACTTCCATTTGGACTTTTTAAAAGTTTTACTACAGATTTTACCCGCCGGACTCAGCGCCAGGAAGTATCGCGTGATATCAGGTCTCGCGATGTAACGAATTTCTTTACAGCACTGCACACAAACACAAGTAAACCTAGGGATTCCAAATATCTGTTCTGAAGCTTTAGGGGGGGCTCTATAGGGAAACCTGCAAGGAAAAAGCGAAAGAAAAGGCCAAGATTTCATCGCACCCCTTTGAAGTATTTCTCGAAAGAATGGTACTTTTTCGGACCTCCATTGGACCTTAGTTTGGAAATAAATTTGAGGTAAATATAGAGACAAATCACTTTTGATCCCGTTTAAATTAAGCCATAAATAACCTGTACAATGTTCGTTAGTTTAAAAGATAATAAGGCAAAATGTAATGGGTTCTTCCCTGGCCCGTGCTACAGCCTTCCACCAAGCTGCATGAAAATCGGGCCTGTAATTTTCCATATCCTGCTGACAGACAAACAAACTGAACCTTGGCCAAAGTGATCACGCTGCCACCTCATTTTAAATCTCCCTGTGGTCATTTTGCATCACTTTGTGGCTGCTTCGGGTCTCTTTGTAGTCAGTGTGTGTCTCTTTTTGGCCCTTTCTGGGTTTTCTTAGCAGTTGCTTAATTGTCTCTTTGCTGTTGTTTTGGTTCTCTTTATTTTATTTGGAGTCTTTTTGTGTAAGCCAGTTTAGTAAGTCCTCCTGTGACT
>NC_048427.1:20759863-20775769 GCF_013103735.1 Etheostoma cragini | reverse complement strand
ACACACACACACACACACACACACACACACACACACACACACACTCTGACACATTGTTCACAGCCTTCACCTAAGGAAAAAGGCACTGGCAATGATGGCAAAATGGCAGGGATAACTACGCCTGTGTTGCGGTAGCATTAAGACTGAGCACACAGTACCCATTGCACTAAATCCTGTCAGAGAGAACTTCACCTGTCATCCTCTTTTCCCAGCCTACACATGGCAGTGTTCGCTACATCATTGGACATTGTTCAGTGTGAGTATCATGTGTGGGGGAGAGGGGCAAAAAAGTGCATTTTATTCCACGATATCAGGCGTTGCTGCCAGAAATCTACTTGCGGCAGCACATCAGAGACAGGGAAAGGGGAGCTTTCGGCTCGAGCTGCAACCCCAGAGGATGCGTATTCACTCTCAAAGAAAGTGTGGCAAAAAATGTATTTTGGGGTGGATCTGTCACTGTAACAATTCGTTAGCAGAACACAAGACAGTAAATGTGCTGGAAGAGTCTCATTGCTCATGCTTTTCCCCCTGACAGGAGAGGAGGGAGGCGGGCTCAGAGCCCCCTGGCGTGCTGCCACACTGCCCTCATGTGATGGGAGATTGAAACTATCATGCTGCATGCATGTGCTTGGTTCCTTCATCACATACTGCGGTGGTGTCGGCTGTGGCAGGGTGTGGCAGTAGCTTCACACGATACTAACCAAATGGACTTTGCCACAGACCGAATCTTTCCCGGAGGAGATCACGTCCAGATTTCAAATATGAAATCAACCAAATTAAAAGCGTCTCTCACTAATTAACTTTGGAAATGACCTCCCCATTCATACAAAATATGCTGTATACGCAAACTTGAAAGCTCAGTTTACATATATGAATATTTGTATAAAATACAAATAGCATTTATTCCAGTTGTGGGTCAATTTGAAGATTACGTAGATTGCCTCCACATCTGTGAGTTACATAATCCTGAACCAGCGTGGTTCTGGTGATGGTGAGGATTATGTCAAACTCAATGTCACAGCTGGCCACAATGGCAAATGAGAATCCCATCAAGCGCCATACGTGTAGTCGAATATCTTTGACTGTAGTAGTGCATGGTTACATTGTCTTCTCACACAGTTTGGTCTAAATAAAGTCCTAACAATGCAGCAACAAGTTTCCATCATAGACTTTAGCAATTCAAACAAAACAATGAGAACATTTGTAAAGGTCATAGCAGACTCACAGCAACCTGTTTCAAACTCACTGGTTCCTTGGGATTTTCCGAGTCTTAAAGTCTGAAATCCGGCAAATTCTGCTTTAAAGGAAGAATCCACCAATCTTTACGCAAAGACCGTGACACACCAACCCCATAATCGGCTTGTTCAGGATTCAAGGTCTACATCTAAACTATCAGATGGTGTCGTCAGGCGCGATTTTTTAAGGTGGGTGGCACAGGGGGGACAAATAGTAAGTTGGGGGGGGGGACTGACATTACAAAAACGTTTGCTACGGAGCCATAACGTGAGCCACAAGCTAACGGAGACTTTTATAAATTGTTGTGTTTCTTTGGAAATAAACAACGGACAAATGGAGTCTTTAAATGCTTCCGATGTGAAGTTATTCACTGTCAAAGTGATGCCAAAATGAATGCCAGTCACCGGGGGGGGGGGGGGGGGGGGGGGGGGGGGGGGGTAATCATATTTCAGGAGTTGGGGTGAGGCGGTGCTCCCCTTCTAGCCCCACCCCTACGTGTCGTAAACTGTACAGATTGCAAAGCCCCTCAAGTCAAATTTATGTTTTATGATATTGGGCTGTATCCAATTGAGTTGACATGGCATTCTTTAACATTATGATTCATAAGGGGGCTTTTGCCTTTGTCAGAGTCAGAGGCAATGGACTGTGGCAGTATGGGCTCATCATAACCTCAATCCTCAAACAATGCATGTTATATTACAGTAATGATTCTCTGCCATGTAATAATCCCCTCTGGGAAGGCGGAGGCTGCAGAGATCTACAGGCTCCATAAAAGTGCATCCAGCTAAAAATGACACTTTTTCATCTCTGTCAGTGAACTTTGGAAGCTGTGCACCCTGAGGAGCCGAGTGATAGATAAGGCTGGCAGGTGTGGAGATGTGTGTTTAGGTGCTGGCAGGTGTGTGCAGCCTCATCCACACACCCGTCTTCAGGTTGCAGGCGCGATTTAGTGAACCAATGGCTGCCTGCCACCAGAAACCTCCAATATGACACCTGACATCCCTCATTTGCCTCCGTATATGAGCATTTTAAGGCAATAAACCAACCTATTTTGCCAGAGAGACATTTTTGTCAACACCATTTTACAGCCAAAGCAATTCAGCGAAACAGCTTCAAAAGCTGTGAGAGCTTCCTCTGAAAGCAAAAATAACGACTCCGGATTACAATCCATTACAGCACAACAACTTCTTGCTTCCCATTTTCTGGCAGCAATGAGCCCTGACCTCTGAATTACTGTAAGCACGCGAAAAAGAAAGAGAACATCAGAAAATGTTGGGGCGAGGCCAATTATGCCGCATCCTCAGCGTGCCACGCCTGCACACCCCAGGGGGCCTAGTAGTAAGACAGGAATGGCAGACACACACACACACACTAACAAGCTTTCCGGAGTGGTGATAACAGCTCTTAACCATAAATAGTTTCATCCGCCACAGTGAAGAGAGAGAGTAAAATGACGGTTTAATCCTAGCTTTAAGCCGTGGCATAAATAGGACTGAGAGCAGAACGCAGGAGATTAGGCCATGGGATAAACTCTTCACTTGTCTTCTGAGAGCACCCGCGGCTAGAGGTGCAAGAGGTGAGGAGAGGAGAGGAGCTAGAAGAAGACAAGAAAGAGGAGTGGAGAGGAGAGGACCCAAGAGGAGCTAGAGATAGAAAAGAAAGAGGAGAGGAGAGAAAAGGACAGTTGAAAAATTATGGGATTTTTTGGCAAATACAATATAATGAGTAAATGTTTTTATAATACCCTGGGAAAAGGTGGTGGACAAAGTGTTAGTGTGTGTATGTGTGTGTGTGTGTGCATGTGTGTGTGTATGTGCGTGTGATGCAGTACTATTTCATGCATATGGAACTGAATTGAAATATTACAATATAAAGTGGTGACAAAGGCTTTGTGGAACTTCCGCCGATCTCCTAACCAGAGTTAATCCCAGGCATGGCAGCGGCCCCAGATCCACCCGGTGTGGAAGTCTCACTCCCTGCTTCTGACTCAGCATTCATTAAAGCCAGTGGCGGCCAGCCAAGGAAGCAAAGGGTGAAAACTTAATGTTTCAAAGCAGATTCAATCTCAGAGGGAGATTTGGACCGGGCCAACATACCTAATATTTTCATACTGCTCAAGAAAAACTCCATTAAGCTATATTGCGTGAAGTGAGTGAGGGGGAGATACTCGTGTGTTAGTTAGAAAGTGCTTGGCCTCATTATCACAGGCTGTGTAAAGGTTGTTTCCAGTAATGCCCATGCAATGCCCAGTGACTTTATGACTAGCATGTAGATCATACCATACAAGCCATGAGCTGCAGCCTAAAGTCCTCTTAAAGCTGCCTTTAATAGACTGTTAGCCGGCAGAGTGTTGTTAAAGTGCATGTGTTCATGCACTTTTTTCATGTGTGTGCAAACCACCGATGGATCATCTTATCATGATAGAAATCGTGGGTAGGTTGTTTTTTTTTTAAGTTCACAGTGGCAAGTCCCGAGTTTTCTTGACAGGTGTGGCCCCAATTGGGAGACTGAGCTTTGCAGGAGGGGCATGAGCATTTACTGAAGGAGATCAAGTTTGCACTCTGAGGGGTTGGTGAAGGATTCCGAAAAAAGTTAATTCCCTACTTTAACAGTCTATCTGTTCTCCCTCCAGTATGTAGAGTCAAGTAATACTGTGTTTACTCTATAACTGGGAAATTATACGTTCCTTAACAGCGCTGACGAGGAGGGTCTGGCTAGTCCACACAGCATTCTGGGATGGGAGAAAAACGTGATCTGGTTTATTGACATTTCTTTGAACCAATCTCAATCGTCTTGGGGGGCGTTAAGCGGTGCCTCTGCTAGATAACCTCAGGAAGGAACAGATAGTCTAGCTAGCTGTCTGGATTTACCCTGAAGAGATCTGAGGACCAGGTAACCATAGTCCTCAGATTGGACAGATAGTCTAGCTAGCTGTCTGGATTTACCCTGCTGAGATCTAAGGACCAGGTAACCATAGTCCTCAGATTGGACAGATAGTCTAGCTAGCTGTCTGGATTTACCCTGCAGAGATCTAAGGACCAGGTAACCATAGTCCTCAGATTGGACAGATAGTCTAGCTAGCTGTCTGGATTTACCCTGCAGAGATCTGAGGACCAGGTAACCATAGTCCTCAGAAATCCTAATGTGCAAATCCTAAGGCTAATGTTCTTGCCACTGACAGGCTCAGATTATTATTCTAAGTGTCTGACAACATCATGGAAATGAGCCCAACAGATGTTGAACTTTTTGGTAAAGAGTAAGATCCTTTTTGTTTAACATGGAACTTGGACTTCACTTGAGTTTTTCCATTGCCAGCTCACAGACTTGTCATGTCTAAGAAGACAGACACAAGGAAACAGATCTAACTAAGGAAGCAATTAATTCCAATAAGCCTCCAAAGCCTACATTTTTAAATGCCCTAATTGGGATCAGCCTATCTAGCGGCACATCTGTCTGCAAGTGGTTTAAAATTGCGGGACAAAGAGCATGAAGGCCTGGTTGCCCATTTACAATCTACACAGTATTTGGTGCAAACCTTTGAGATGGTCATTTCAGCACAAACAAAAGTGCATGTACCAACCCCTTAAATCCATAATTCTTTTAAAACACTCCACACAATTCTCTTCATGTGGCCCGATTTTCGTGATTAAAATTTCTTGTGTTCACACGGAACAGACTGTTATTCAAAATGCTAAACTCAGATGTTCTCCTATCCAGTGGTGTAGTCTAATGTAGTGTAGTGGGTGTACTGTACTATATATTGGCCAGAATCTGCATTTAGGGGAGGGGGGCCATATCATAGTTGGGGGTCAGGGTGTCCTCCCCCGGGGAAGTTGCATGCATCCACGACTTAATTCCTTTATTTGGATACACTTTTATGCACCAATTTACAGGGGAACAAGGCCTACCTTTTTAGCCTGTGTGAAGAAGAAAAACACAGATTACAATTCAAATGTGTCAGAACTATAATGGAAAATATGTTGTTGCATGTCATTGGGCATTTTGAAGTGGGTATGTGGAAATCCAGGAGCTTTCTTAGTGGGCATACTGCGTATATCTGCCTATTACATATACACCACTGCTCCTATCTACTCAGACTCCTCACATGGGCAATGATGCACACTTGTTCAAGTAGCAATCAGAGCTTTAGCGATTAAAGGGCCACAGCTGAGATCTTCTGTTTTAGAGAAATGACCAACATAGGAGGGAGGCCTTGTAAGAGGGGTGAGAGTAAAAGGATGAGGGCGGGGAAGAGAAAGGACAAAGAGTAAGAAAGGGAAAGGAAAAGAAGCACGTATGAGGAATTTGCATACAATACAACAATAAATACAGAAAAAATAGGCCTCCTGTATACATATATAACTATTTCACAAAAAAAGAGGCTGTATGCATTAGTGCAAGATGTGCAAATTTTGAGGGATGTGCAAACTTATACGTGCAAAGATATATAGAACATGCAGAGGACAGGATGTAGGATTGAGAATCAACAGGGAACTGCCCCTCGCCTGTAAAGTGGACGAGAGCAGGCGGCAGCACCAGGGGGCGGGACAAAAGTCAGCTGTCAAACCAGACAGATTACAGCTGTTTCCTGTTTCAACAGGAAGCCACAGAAACACCCACATCCTGTTAGGTCCTTTTCTGATTTAATACATTAAGACAGAGTAGCTGTCACAATGCTCTACATGTGATTATGTACAGAATAAGTCCTTAAATCAGACAAATAGCAGTTAAAATCCCTCCAATGGAAATCAATAAAACTGTTATACAAAACGTCATCACGTTGAGTCGATTCTAAGCCAATCGGCTGTTAGATCGGCTGAGAGCCGGGCGTTTCCCATCATGCCCTGGGTCCGCCAGGGTCTTGCAGCTGGTGCAAAGTAAATGCGCTGCCTGCGTCACAGAACTGGGGCCGCGTTGATTTCGCAAGGGCACCATTTTAATGCTACCAAGCACTCACCCCCCGTTAGCATCCCATTGACTCACATTCATTTTGACGCCACTTTGACAGCAAATAACTTTACATCTGAAGAATTTAAAGACTCAGTTTTTCTGTTGTTTATTTCTAAAGAAACACAACACTGTATAAAGGCCTTCATTACTTTGTGCCTCACGTTATGGCTCTGTAGTAGACTTTTTTGTAATCACATGGTCAACAAATCACTGTTTTGTCAGGAGAAGCTCGCAGACAGTTTGGACTTACATTAGCTGTTTAGGTTTAATTACTAATGTTATCTTTAGGTTTAATTACTAATTACAGATGATTGATAGACTTGTATAGATATAGGCAATACTACAATAAAATATATGCAAAAATATAAAGAGGAAAACTAAATATGCTAAATATGCAATAATTCAGATCAATGTGTATGATAAAATAGTGGCATGTTTTACAAGCAAAAGGCATAAGTCTCCTGATAAGGCGTTCACACATGGGTTTTACATTGAGCAGTGTTCAATTGGTTCTTACATGTTTGTATCATCTCTTCAGTTTTGCCTTTTGTGTGTGTGTATTTGGATTTCTGTGTTTTGTATGCTGTCAGAAAATGACTTTAAACAATTGACTGTAATAGGCAGCACTGCAGCATTAGGACCATAGACCGTTAATATAAATATACGGTCTATGATTAGGACACAGATATTCTCGCGACACGAGAACTAAAGTTAGGGACTCATCTCGTTCCAACAGAGCTGCGGATGCTGTTCTCTCTCTATGGCTCTGGGTGGGACTAAACTGCGCTTTATTTTTGGCTCCAGTGTCTTGCCGTAGCGCCGGTCTCCGCCTCCACGGATAAAAGGCGGCTGCGTAAAGTCTGCCGGTCTTCTCCCACGTCAACCTGAGCAACAGCTACCATCACCCCACAACTCAACCGAGCTTCATAATGTAAGCATACTATTCCTCTTTTACGTGTATATGTTACATCTATATTAATTAAAGCCTATGTGTCTAATTATCCCTGTTTAAACGCCTGAGTTTGACGCTACCGTTCAGTTAGTGTTCAGAAGCCGGTGTTTTCCAGCATGTGTGGTCTAACACAAAGATACGATGGCAGAGATACATTGAAACTTCTCGTTAATGCTGTGATTTCAGTGGTACCGTTAACGTCATGTTGACTGACGCTATAATGGGGTAGCGGTGTATTAATGCTGCAGTCCTTTCAGCTCTGACATGGCCGGTCGGTGCAGCAGCGCGAACAAAAGGCGTTGTGTGAGGCCTAGGCCCGTGCTGCTATCCCCAGAACAGGCTGTAATAGTCATTAGCTATGTAGCTAAATTAATTAGCTACTTCGGCAGTAACGAGAGGTCGCTCAGCAGGGTGAAATTATCTTCTTTGGCAGGAGTTACGTTAACCGTAGTCCGGGTTTAAGTGCAGCCGGCCGCAAGCTAAAACGGCTTTAACTTCAGTGAGCTGTCTGCTGAACGTGCGCACGTGCAGTCAAATTCCAGACAGGCGGGGATTTTCTTATTTCTTATAAGAGCTGACGGAACACGAATTATGTCCCAACATGCTATGCTAATGTCGCCAGGCTTCAACTCGGCCCAGCGACAAGGAACATTCACGTTACACCAAACGTATTTGAGTAAATGTCAACTGTAGCAACTAACGTGTTCCTGTAATAATTCTTGAATTCACCCTTGTGCTAATGCTCGTGAAACCGCACCATTAGACATGCATTCTTTTACGGAAGCCGGTTTTGCGTACGTGTATGAAGGAAGAAAGTAGACGTAACTTTGTGTGACAGCCAATAAAAAGCGCACTTCCTTAAAGTGAAAGATCACTGTAGTCGTTTATCGGCCTAGTGTAGGCCGTGTGTCTAGCCTTCATCTTGGCCTCGGGTAAAATTTGACCCCTTTTTTTTTCAAATCATCAAAAAATAAACACAATACAACGGTCAAAACTACAAAAAACATTAAACGTACAAATTAAGCAACCAAAACATTGAAAAAATGACAAGCATTCTGGGGAGAAGTGGAAAAAGTCAAAGCGATTAAAATGTTGAAAGACACCACCAAAAATGGGAGTGGGCGGGGCTTGTGACTGAAATAGTAACACAGGGACATTTTTTTTCTTCCCATGGTTAACTGGAAGACAACGCAAGGGTTAACGTTCCATCAGCCTGCTGCAGGTGTGACTGTGATTTGGAATATCTTTATCAGTCGTTGGGTATGGTTCAGATAGGGAACAGAACTTGATACTACACCGGTATTTTTGGAACCCTAACTTCTGTCTACTCCATCTTTCTGGGGCTTTTTATCGGCTCTTTATTGGTCTTTTGAGCTTCAGGGACAATGATTCCAGTAGGTAGAAGAAAACTCAATTTGCGTCCAACCAGAGGTTCTAGAAAAACCGAAGTGCTATTTAAAAATGCAAGTATTGACAGGTGGTGCATTGGCAGAAAGAGAAATATATTGCAGTCATAAGAGCAGAATAAATGACTGTAATATGAACAATGTGCTATATAGTAGCAGTGACATTGTTCTAATAGTATAAATAATATAGATGTCTTTTAACAGAATGTATAAGAAACTATAATTATGGAAATTCTGTATTAAATTAATTATGCATAATTGGTTGGACTATATATTTCAATTTTCAGACCCAATACAAAGTCATAACATAAATGACAAGGGGGTACAGTGACAAAACATGTTTTATGATGAAGAGTTGTTCATTCAAAACTTTTGATTTGTTTCAAAATAATTTTGAGATTTGACTGAAAGAGGCGATTGTCTGTATTACATTTATCTCAGACAACTTTACAGCAAACGTTGGAATTGTCCCACCTATTTCCACTACATTTATATGGGATTGGTAGTGAAGTAAACACTTGTGAAAAGTAAGAGTCACCTTAGGTTCAGTCTCTTGACTTGGTTGAAAACGTGAGGATCAGTCTTTACTCTGTGAAGGCGGGGCGGGCAGCAAAAGTCCCAGCAGCTCAGTCTAGGTGGTCTGAGTGTCCGGTCCCCGCTGACCGGAGCTGGGTGTTGCTGTGTTCCCTGTGAATGGGGACGGGGGCTTCTACAGCCCGCCCCACTGCTGACTGTGCCAAATGCAACAAAGAGCCGTGAGTGACTCTCCAGCTGTGTTCCTCCTGCAGACCCTCTTGTATTTCTTGATCTTTTTTCTGCTTTGTTGTAGAATCATGGCCGAGCAGAAGGAGCGCACGTTCATTGCCATCAAGCCCGATGGTGTGCAGAGGGGCATCATTGGAGAGGTCATCAAGAGGTTTGAGACCAAAGGCTTCAAACTGGTGGCCATGAAGATGAAACATGTAAGTAAACTATTTTTCTTAAGGCTTTAGCTTAGCCTATGGCAAAGGAGTATAAATTGACTGCTTTCATAAGTCTGTGGTATTTTTAACCATCTGCAGAGTATGCACATGACCTTGTGAGTGCCTGACCTCGGGTGAGCTTAACCTGCGTGTCTATTTCTGACTGCAGCATAGATTAGCAGAGTCAGGGTCTCCTGGTCCTCTAACATCTTACCATGAAGTGTGGTTCACTCATAAATGTACATTATGTGACAACAAACACAAAACATGTTGTATAATGAAGGTGACTTAGATTAACCCTAATTGATGAAATTAGCTCCCGGTGTTAGTGGAGCAGTCGGAAGTGAAATGAGAAAGCGAGCCAAGTGCAGTGTGGGAGAGGCGCTCAGCCGGAGAAACGGCACCGATTGTTAAAGGTAGATCAGCAGCTTCAGTTTCAGAAGTCACCAGAGCCCCAAATGGCTTCACTATAATGACTTGCATACTGAGCTGATTTGATTTGACTTGGAGTGGTTCGATGTTTGCCTGTTTTTGTCCCGTGTCGGGTCAGAACTTCTGCTTTTTCAGCTCCAGGGACGGGAGTTTAGCATTGGAGTAGACTAGATTGACCATGTGACCAATGTTGTTGTTCCATCTGACAAACTGTAAGGGTGGAGGGGTGATCAGTACAGCATAGTATATCATACGTTTTTGTTGCTACACGGATGCCAAGTATAAATCTTTTATAATATAAATTGCACATGAATATAGGCTTTTGGTACTATAATAGTACTTTTTTAAATTATACTAATACAGACAGACTAAGGTTATTGAATGAATCTCTAGGCTGTAGCCAGTAAAGTAGGGCTGCACAATTAATATAATTTTGATCATGATTTTGGCTCAGATCAAAATAATTTTATTATTTTGGCCATAATTGTGCAGCCCTATTCTGACACTTACCAAGGCAGCTGCTGCAGTACACTGGTCGGGTGCCAGGGCCCCTCCCCACACCAAATTTAAATGTAGAGCTCGAAGGGATAAAATCTATGAACGGTAGCATGGAGTAAGGATTTGCTATTAAATCTTATAATGTGGACCAGTAATGGTATGGAATTTGAAATGTCATGTTTGATGCTTAACTCTGTCCACGCTGTCTCCCTGCTGCAGGCCTCTGAGGACCTCCTGACTCAGCACTACCTTGACCTGAAGGACCGGCCATTCTTTCCTACCCTCATGAAATACATGTCCTCTGGTCCAGTTGTTGCCATGGTAAGAAGAGACATACAACAGATTTAATAAATTCCTATTTCACACATTTTATTATTGAATTCAAACCAAGCAAGTGGATGTGGGTTGATCCCTGGTTCAGACATTCAGTTGAAACATGGTCAAAACCAGCAGCGCCACATACCAAAACCCTCTCATGCTGAAAATGGCCACGGGGTTAGCCCATTCAGCAAAAGGGCTAACTCCAGTCCAGCTGAAGTTTTAAAGACTGACTCATGAATTGGAGTAATAAAAACAGAATTAGGATTTGTTTCAAAGCAATTGTATTCTTGGTTGTGTGCCATTCACATTGAAATGGTCTGGTGTGTGCAACCTCTTCACCCGGGTCGCACCAGTCTGTCAATGCGCAGTTTACCCCTCATAAAACCAAAGTGAACCCTGGCTCAACCCTCAGTGTACAAGACTGTGGTGTTTAACCAAAGCCTGGGAGACAATTTATGGACCATTAAACCTGCTTTTCTGTTGTAGAAAATGGAACGTGTAAAGCTGTAGTGCTGGGGGAGGGCTAACAATCAGCTGGCTTCATCCCTCTATGTATTCCAGGTGTGGGAGGGCAAAGGTGTGGTGAAGACCGGCAGGGTGATGCTGGGTGAGACCAACCCTGCTGATTCCAAGCCTGGGACCATCAGAGGAGACTTCTGCATCGACGTCAGCAAGTGAGTGATTTGTTAGAGCGCTAAACATGTCAACACTGCAGTTGGTAGCCCAGAAATAACTTTGTGGGATATTAAGTTTGTTTCTTTGATCAGAATTCTCTCCACTGCTTTGTATTCATTCCTCACGGTTTCTTGTCCTTTTTTTTTTCCCTCACAGGAACATCATCCACGGCAGTGACTCCGTCGAGAGTGCCAACAAGGAGATTTCCCTGTGGTTTAAGGATGACGAGCTGGTCCACTACACAAGCTGTGCCGCCAGCTGGCTCTACTGAACACTCAGGGTCCTGCAGCCGTCGCTGTACCCGTTGGAGACCAGTGAAACATTTGCCTCAGATTTCCTCTTTGTCCTTAGACCTGGAGGAGAACAGAAGTTCTTCATGCCTCTGTCCTCACATTCCCCCTTCCCCTACTCATCATACTGTACTTGGATCTGGTCCTTGCAGATCTGTCTAGTCTGAATTCATTCCTCAGTCCCATTCCTTTAGGAAACATTCATCAAGCTTTACATGTACAGTTTATGACTTTGGCTGTTTTTGTTAAACATGATCTGCTTTCCAATAAAACTCACACAATACCCACAGGCTGTTTGTTCATTGTTCAGAATACACACATCTTTAATGGACATATGATCCTATGTGACCTGCTTGACTCCAATGGAAGGGATTAAGGAATGATGCATGTTTAAATGTGGTGGTTTGTATCAGATGCCGGGCAGGAGTGGAGGGAGCATAGTCTGAGATTAGGTTTGCTTTCAGATATCTTTGTGCTGTGAACACATCAAAGGACCGTTGAGTAAAAGTTTTTAAAAGTCTTTAGAATCCCCCTTGGTCTTTACTAAATGCTCTGTGTTCATCTAATAAGCAGTCCAAATAATGGCCTCCAACAATACAAATGGTACATGTGTACAGTGGTACTGAGATCTTGGGTAACAGTACTCCAGTGTAGATCTGTATGTAAAGGTCGTGCAGGTCAAAGTATTGGAATATGCTTCTTAGCAAGCGGCATGAATGTTTAACGTTGACGTTGCAGCTGGTAAAGGGGTAGCACACGTACATTATTTTCAAAAGTTTCAGACAACACAAGGATTAAGGTGTTAACTTAATGTTAATATGTGGATGTATTTTAGTAATTTCTAATTTGTTTCTAAGTAGTTGAGCTACTTTAGAAATCACTGCATATACCCAACCAGGGCGTACTGCTGCAGTAGAAACTAAATGACACTGCTGGAATGGAATGGCTTTAAAGCCAAGAAAACCCTGCTGCGTGATGACGTCACACGCTGTTCCGCAATCAAACTGATTTGAGACATTTTAACCCTCGTGTTGTCCTCCCAGGTCAAATTAAACACTTTTTAGATGCTGTCTTTTTAAACGATTTTCTTTGTGTTTTTTACACTACGATATGTTTGATCTTGATCTATGTTTTCAGATTTTCTTTTGTTGCTTTTGTAGCTTTTCTTAACATTTTTCACCCTTATTTCGACTTCCTTTATTTTGGATATAAAAAAACTGTGGAAACGGGTCAAAAGACAACATTCAAGCAAAACGTGGAAGAGACAAAAGGATCGCGCCGTCATGATCAATATTACACATAATCAAATTTACCATTAAGTTATAATAGAGCTCATGTGCCAGCTGATAGCGACATATGAAGCTATAATAAGAAAACAATACTATTGACACATAGCTATGACGATGCAGATGCAACTTGTCTTTTATTGGCCCTCGCCGCGAGACTCTTTTTTTTTTTTTTGACTTGTCTCGCTGTTTGAGCGTCTTCCCTTTACTCCGCAGGACGTCCCATTGTTATATTTTCCTTATAAAATTATATTCAGAAAGTCTCGTCCCGTCGTCTGTCCAGTTCCATCGGCCTTTTGTTGTCCCCCATGTGTGCAGGCAGAGAGGAAATACTGGGATAAATGAACTACAACTTCTTCTTCTTCGTTTTGTGGCGGGATGCAACCATAAAATTAATTTCCTTTTTTACTGTTTCCATAAGGCATTTTTCATTCAATATAACTTAATTAGGATAAAAACAAGTCTACATATACTAAGACATTTTTCTTTCTTAAACATACTATACTATGACATTTTTACGACATTCTTTACTAGGAATAATAATGTAATACTATACTAGTATGACTTTTGTAGTGGGAGACCAGGGTTTGAATCCCCCTGCATCAACCAATCTGTCCCTGAGCAAGGCACTTCAACCCTCAGTATACTCAACACTTACTATACTCTATACCATATTTTTCAACATGCTATAGTATGACTTTTTTTCAACATTGTATACTAAGAATAATAATAGTATAATGTGTATAGTGTAGAGTATAGTGAATAGTATAAAATAATATAATAGTACCATATTGTGACATTTTACTCACTTTCATGACTTTCATTATCCATCAACCTTTATAACTCCTCCCTCTAAGTGTGTGACACACACACATTTAGTGAGTTTGAAACTGGACAATATTATCTGTATTTTATCTGTTTTGTGCAATAACACCGGCTTGAAATGTGTGCAGTTCTCTGCTGCTACTATTTATTCATTATAACTGTCCACCATTACAACTCCTTAATTATGTAAATAAAGTATCATAAAATTCCTTAAAACTAAACTATGAAACTGTACATATCCACATTACTTATATTTTTTTATTTATAGTTATACTCTGATATTTATGTACTCTTGCAACTGTAACACAAAATTTCCCTTTGGGATCAATAAAGTATTTCTGATTTTTGATACTATGAGTTTTTTATAACTTTTCAACATACTATACTATGACGTTTTTACATACTATACTATGTCTTTTTTTGACACAGTATGCTATGACCTTTATTGACATACTATACTATGACCTTTTTAACATACTATACCATGACTGTTTTATCACTTCTTGACATACTATAATATGACGTTTTTCGACATACTATAGTATGACTCTTTTTGACATATTTTTCGACTGCTGTTGTATTTGTTTATTTTGCCATGCACATATCCTGTGTTTTCTTTTCTTATATGCAAATAGCGCTGTGCCGGTGCTTGTGGATGACTGGTGGAGGCAGGCCACGCCCAACTCATGATTGGCTGCAGCTGTTGAGTACAGATTTAAAGAAGCAAGATGGCGGACGTCAGTGGGGAAGAGGCCAGCATGCATTCCTCATCCTCCCAGCCAGCCAGCCAGCCAGCCAGCCAGCCAGCCAATCAACCAATCAATCAGCCAGCCAACCAACCAGCCAGCCAGCCAGCCAGCCAGCCAATCAACCAATCAATCAGCCAGCCAGCCAGCCAACCAGCCAGCCAGCCAACCAGCCAGCCAGCCAACCAGACAGCCAACCAGCCAGCCAGCCAGCCAGCCAGCCAGACAGCCAGCCAGCCAGCCAACCAGACAGCCAACCAGCCAGCCAGCCAACCAGCCAGCCAGCCAACCAGACAGCCAACCAGACAGCCAGCCAGCCAGCCAACCAGCCAGCCAGCCAGCCAGCCAGACAGCCAACCAACCAGCCAGCCAGCCAGTCACACAGTGTCTTTGTTAAGTTGATGTTAGTGCAGTACTTTCCAGTTTCCAATGTGTAAGGGTGGACCTCCAGATGAGTTTGGCTTTTCTCCTGTTGTCTTAGTTGAGGGAGGTAAGTCTTTGTTGTTCTTTTAACCACATGTTGGTTCGTTAGGTTAAGTTCTTACTCTCTAGATAGGATGCTTTTCAACATTGAATGTTTCAATGTCAAATAAAATACATTGTGACAACGGAAGATAGGGCCATTTGTTCTTGTTCATGTCCTATACTATACTATGACTTTTTTTCGACATATTATACTATGACTTTTTTTTGACATTCTATACTATGACTTTTTTTTGACATTCTATACTATGACTTTTTCGACATAATATACTATAACTTTTTTATAAATTTTTGACATACTACACTATTGTTTTTTTCGACATACAATACTGTGACTTTTTGATAACTTTTTGACATACTATACTAGGACCTTTTTCGACATACTATAACTTTTTTCGACATAATATACTATTACTTTTTTTCAACATGCTAAACAATAAGGGTTTTGACATCCTACACTATGACTTTTTTATCACTTTTTGACACACTATACTATGATTGTTTTATCATTTTTTGACTTCCTATAGTATGAAGTTTTTCAACATACAATACTATGACTTTTTTTCGACATACTATGACTTTTTTATAACTTTTCGACATACTATACTATGACTTTTTTCGTCATACAATACTATGACCTTTTTTGAAATAATATACTATTACTTTTTTGACATAATATACTACTACTTTCTTATAACTTTTTGACATACTATACATGACTTTTTTCGACATACTATACTATTACTTTTTTTCAACATACTATTATTATTTCCGACATACTGTACCATTACTTTTTTCGACATACTATACTACGACTGTTTTATAACTTTTTGACATACTATAT
>NC_048427.1:20757805-20759763 GCF_013103735.1 Etheostoma cragini | reverse complement strand
GTCAAAAATGTATAAAAACAGTTATAGTATAGTATGTTGAAAAAAGTCATAGTATTGTATGACGAAAAAAGTCATAGTGTAGCATGTCGAAAAAAGTCATATTATAGTATGTTGAAAAAAAGTAATAGTATGTTAAAAGATTTTAAAAAGTCATAGTATAGTATGTTGAAAAAAGTCATAGTATAGTGTTTTACCAAAAAAGTAATAGTATAGTATGTTAAAAAAATTCATAGTATAGTGTTTTGAAAAAAAGTCATAGTATAGTATGTCAAAATGTTATAAAAAAGTCATAGTATAGTATGTCGAAAAAGGTCATAGTATAATATGTTGAAAAAGTCTTATTATAGTATGTCAAAAAGTTATAAAAAAGTAGTAGAAAAGCATGTTGAAAAAAAGTAATAGTATATTATGTCGAAAAAAGTCACAGTATGTCGAAAAAAGTCATAGACTAGTATGTCAAAAAGTTATAAAAAAGTCATAGTATAGTATGTCAAAAAAGGTCATAGTATAATATGTTGAAAAAGTGTTATTATAGTATGTCAAAAAGTTATAAAAAAGTAGTAGAAAAGCATGTTGAAAAAAGTAATAGTATATTATGTCGAAAAAAGTCATAGTATGTCGAAAAAAGTCATAGACTAGTATGTCAAAAAGTTATAAAAAAGTCATAGTATGTCGAAAAAAGGTCATAGTATTGTATGACGAAAAAAGTCATAGTATAGAATGTCGAAAAAAGTAATAGTATAATATGTTGAAAAAGTCTTATTATAGTATGTCAAAAAGTTATAAAAAAGTAGTAGAAAACCATGTTGAAAAAAAGTAATAGTATATTATGTCGAAAAAAGTCACAGTATGTCGAAAAAAGTCATAGACTAGTATGTCAAAAAGTTATAAAAAAGTCATAGTATGTCGAAAAAAGTCATAGTATAGTATGACGAAAAAAGTCATAGTATAGAATGTCGAAAAAAGTCATAGTATCATATGTCGAAAAAAGTCATAGTATTGTATGACGAAAAAAGTCATAGTATAGCATGTTGAAAAAAAGTAGTAGTATAATATGTTGAAAACAGTCATAGCATGTCGAAAAAAGTAAAAGTATAATATGTCGAAAAAGTCATAATATAGTATGTCAAAAAGTTATAAAACAGTCGTAGTATAGTATGTCGAAAAAAGTAATGGTACAGTATGTCGGAAATAGTAATAGTATAGTATGTTGAAAAAAAGTAATAGTATAGTATGTCGAAAAAAGTCATGTATAGTATGTCAAAAAGTTATAAAAAAGTAGTAGTATAGTATGTCGAAAAAGTAATAGTATATTATTTCAAAAAAAGTAATAGTATATTATTTCAAAAAAAGTCATAGTATTGTATGACGAAAAAAGTCATAGTATAGTATGTCGAAAAGTTATAAAAAAGTCATAGTATGTCGAAAAAAGTCATAGTATAGTATGTTGAAAAAAAGTAATAGTATAGTATGTCGAAAAAAGTCATAGTATTGTATGACGAAAAAAGTAATAGTATAATATGTTGAAAAAGTCATATTATAGTATGTCAAAAAGTTATAAAACAGTCGTAGTATAGTATGTCGAAAAAAGTAATGGTACAGTATGTCGGAAAAAGTAATAGTATAGTATGTTGAAAAAAGTAATAGTATAGTATGTCGAAAAAAGTCATGTTAGTATGTCAAAAAGTTATAAAAAAGTAGTAGTATAGTATGTTGAAAAAGAAGTAATAGTATAATATGTTGAAAACAGTCATAGTATGGTATGTCAAAAAGTTATAAAAAATTCATAGTATAGTATGTCGAAAAAGGTCATACTATTGTATATCAAAAAAAGTCATAGTATAGCATGTCAAAAAAAGTAATAGTATAATATGTCGAATAATTCTTATTTTAGTATGTCAAAAAGTTATAAAAAAGTAGTAGAAAAGTATGTTGAAAAAAAGTAATAGTATATTATG
>NC_048427.1:20752262-20757705 GCF_013103735.1 Etheostoma cragini | reverse complement strand
ACCTTTTTCGACATACTATAACTTTTTTCGACATAATATACTACTACTTTTTTATAACTTTTTGACATACTATGCTATAACTTTTTTCGACATAATATACAATTACTTTTTTTCGTCATACAATACTATGACTTTTTTCGACATACTATAACTTTTTTCGACATATTATACTATTACTTTTTTTAACATGCTATACTATGACTTTTTTCGACATACTATAACTTTTTTCGACATAATATACTATTACTTTTTTCAACATGCTATACTATGACTTTTTTCGACATACTATGACTTTTTTATAACTTTTTGACATACTATACTATGACTTTTTTCGACATAATATACAATTACTTTTTTTCAACATGCTATACTATGACTTTTTTCGTCATACAATACTATTACTTTTTTCAACATACTATGACTTTTTTCGACATAATATACTATTACTTTTTTTCAACATACTTTTCTACTACTTTTTTATAACTTTTTGACATACTAAAATAAGAATTTTTCGACATATTATACTATTACTTTTTTTGACATGCTATACTATGACTTTTTTTGATATACAATACTATGACCTTTTTTGACATACTATACTATGAATTTTTTATAACTTTTTGACATACCATACTATGACTGTTTTCAACATATTATACTATTACTTCTTTTTCAACATACTATACTACTACTTTTTTATAACTTTTTGACATACTAACATGACTTTTTTCGACATACTATTACTTTTTTTCAACATACTATACTATTACTTTTTCCGACATACTGTACCATTACTTTTTTCGACATACTATACCACGACTGTTTTATAACTTTTTGACATACTATAATATGACTTTTTCAACATATTATACTATTACTTTTTTTCAACATGCTATACTATGACTTTTTTCGTCATACAATACTATGACTTATTTCGACATACTATACTATTACTTTTTTTCAACATACTATACTATGACTTTTTTCGACATACTATGACTTTTTTATAACTTTTTGACGTACTAGTCTATGACTTTTTTCGACATACTATGACTTTTTTCGACATAATATACAATTACTTTTTTTCAACATGCTATACTATGACTTTTTTCGTCATACAATACTATGACTTTTTTCGACACACTATGACTATTTTCGACATAATATACTATTACTTTTTTTCAACATACTTTTCTACTACTTTTTAATAACTTTTTGACATACAAAAATAAGACTTTTTCGACATATTATAGTATTACTTTTTTTGACATGCTATACTATGACTTTTTTCGTCATACAATACTATGACCTTTTTCGACATACTATACTATGACTTTTTTATAACTTTTTGACATACCATACTATGACTGTTTTCAAAATATTATACTATTACTTCTTTTTCAACATACTATACTACTACTTTTTTATAACTTTTTGACATACTAACATGACTTTTTTCGACATACTATACTATTACTTTTTTTCAACATGCTATACTATGACTTTTTTCGTCATACTATACTATGACTTTTTTCGACATACTATGACTTTTTTATAACTTTTTGACATACTAGTCTATGACTTTTTTCGACATACTGTGACTTTTTTCGACATAATATACTATTACTTTTTTTCAACATACTTTTCTACTACTTTTTAATAACTTTTTGACATACTAAAATAAGACTTTTTCGACATATTATAGTATTACTTTTTTTGACATGCTATACTATGACTTTTTTCGTCATACAATACTATGACCTTTTTCGACATACTATACTATGACTTTTTTATAACTTTTTGACATACCATACTATGACTGTTTTCAACATATTATACTATTACTTCTTTTTCAACATACTATACTACTACTTTTTTATAACTTTTTGACATACTATACATAACTTTTTTATAACTTTTTGACATACTATACATAACTTTTTTATAACTTTTTGACATGCTATACCATTACTTTTTTCGACACACTATACTATGACTATACTATGACTTTTTGCGACCTACTATACTATTACTTTTTTCGACATACTATTACTTTTACAGACATTCTATACTATGACTATTTTATTACTTTTTGACATACTATATTATGACTTTTTTTGACATACAATACTATTACTTTTTTATAACTATACTATGACGTTTTTTAGACATTTTTGACATTCTATACTATGACTTTTTTCGACATACTATACTACGACTTTATTCAACATAATATACTATGACTTTTTTTGACATACTATACTATGACTTTTTTCGACATACAATACTATGACTTTTTTCGTCATACAATACTATGACTTTTTTCGACATACAATACTATGACTTTTTTCGTCATACAATACTATGACTTTTTTCGACATACTATAACTTTTTTCGACATATTATACTATTACTTTTTTCAACATGCTATACTATGACTTTTTTCGTCATACAATACTATGACTTTTTTCAACATACTATGACTTTTTTCGAAATAATATACTATTACTTTATTTCAACATACTTTTCTACTACTTTTTTATAACTTTTTGACATACTATAATAAGACTTTTTTGACATATTATACTATTACTTTTTTTGACATGCTATACTATGACTTTTTTCGATATGCAATACTATGACCTTTTTCAACATACTATACTATGAATTTTTTATAACTTTTTGACATACTATACTATGACTTTTTTTCAAAACACTATACTATGACTTTTTTTGACATACTATAATAAGACTTTTTCGACATATTATACTATTACTTTTTTTGACATGCTATACTATGACTTTTTTCGTCATACAATACTATTACTTTTTCGACATACTATACTATGACTTTTTTATAAGTTTTTGACATACCATACTATGACTGTTTTCAACATATTATACTATTACTTCTTTTTCAACATACTATACTACTACTTTTTTATAACTGTTTGACATACTAACATGACTTTTTTCGACATACTATACTATTACTTTTTTTCAACATACTATACTATTACTTTTTTTCAACATACTATACTATGACTTTTTTCAACATACTATGACTTTTTTCGACATAATATACAATTACTTTTTTTCAACATGCTATACTATGACTTTTTTCGTCATAAAATACTATGACTTTTTTCGACATACTATGACTATTTTCGACATAATATACTATTACTTTTTTTCAACATACTTTTCTACTACTTTTTTATAACTTTTTGACATACTAAAATAAGACTTTTTCGACATATTATACTATTACTTTTTTTGACATACAATACTATGACTTTTTTCGACATACTATACTATGACTTTTTTATAACTTTTTGACATACCATACATAACTTTTTTATAACATTTTGATATGCTATACCATTACTTTTTCCGACACACTATACTATGACTATACTATGACTTTTTGCGACCTACTATACTATTACTTTTTTCGACATACTATACTATTACTTTTACAGACATTCTATACTATGACTATTTTATTACTTTTTGACTTACTATATTATGACTTTTTTTGACATACTATACTATGACTTTTTTATAACTATACTATGACTTTTTTAGAAATTTTTGACATTCTATACTATGACTTTTTTCGACATACTATACTACGACTTTATTCAACATAATATACTATGACTTTTTTTGACATACTATACTATGACTTTTTTTTCAACATGCTAAACAATAAGGGTTTTGACATCCTACACTATGATTGTTTTATCATTTTTGACTTCCTATAGTATGAAGTTTTTCAACATACTATACTATGACTTTTTTTCGACATACTATGACTTTTTTATAACTTTTCGACATACTATACTATGACTTTTTTCAACATACTATCCTACTACTTTTTTTATAACTTTTTGACATACTACACATGACTTTTTTCGACATACTATACTATTACTTTTTTCAACATATTATACTATGACTTTATTCAACATATTATACTATTACTTTTTTCAACATGCTATACTATAACTTTTTTCAAAACACTATACTATGACTTTTTTCAACATACTATAATATTACTTTTTTTCGACATACTACTCTATTACTTTTTTCGACGTACTATACTATTACTTTTTACCGACATTCTATACTTTGACTATTTTATTACTTTTTGACATACTATAACTTTTTTCGACATACAATACTATTACTTTTTTATAACTATACTATGACTTTTTTATAACTTTTTGACATACCATACTATGACTGTTTACAACATATTATACTATTACTTCTTTTTCAACATACTATATTAGTACTTTTTTTATAACTTTTTGACATACTACACATGACTTTTTTCGACATACTATACTTTGACTATTTTGACATACTACACATGACTTTTTTCGACATACTATACTTTGACTATTTTATCACTTTTTGAAATACTATACTATGACTTTTTTGACATACTATACTATGGCTTTTTTGACATACTATACCATTACTTTTTTCAACGTACTATACTAGGACTTTTTTATAACTTTTTGACAGTCTATACTATTACTTTTTTTCAACACACTATACTTTGAATTTTTTCGACATACTATACTATTACTTTCTGTTGACCTACTATACAATTCCTTTTTTTCGACTTACTATTCTATGACTTTTTCATAACTTTTCGACATACTATAGTATTACTTTTTTATAACTTTTTGACATACTATTCTATGACTTTTTTCGACACACTGTACTACTACTTTTTTCAACATACTATACTATGACTTTTTTATAACTTTCTAACATACTATACTATTACTTTTTTGACACACTGTACTGTGACTGTTTTATCACTTTTTGACATACTATATTATTACATTTTTCGACACTGTACTATGACTTTTTTCACACACTATACTGTCTTTTTCGACATACTATGAATGTTTCATCACTTTTTTCTAATAAACTGTAGTGATTTTAACATATGACATTTTTCTATGACTTTTTCTTACTTTCTTGACAATGACTGTGACATCACTTTTGTCGACTTTACTATGATTTTATTTCCCGTTTTTGACATACTACACTATGAATGTTTTATGTCTTTTTATAATATACTACGACTTTTTTAAACATATTACTGTTTCATCATTTTTTTCAACATTCTATACTATACCTTTTTTTTGTAACCCTTTTTTGGGTTTTATAATATACAATACTATGTGTTACAATGAGAACAGGAGTACTCAAATGCACGGCTCAACAATAAAAGATTTATTGGGAAAAAAGGGACAGGGGAATGGAAAGGTGGACTCCAAGGACCGGCACGCAGAGGACGGGAAGCTGGGGAGATCTCAGGGAGAGAGGATGCTCGGAAACGGGGAGCCGAGGAGGAGACATGGGAGGTGGAGCGTGGAAGAACCGGGAGCAGGGAGCCGAGGAGGAGACATGGGAGGTG
>NC_048427.1:20733988-20752162 GCF_013103735.1 Etheostoma cragini | reverse complement strand
GAGCAGGGAGCCGAGGAGGAGACACGGGAGGTGGAGCGTGGAAGAACCGGGAGCAGGGAGCCGAGGAGGAGACATGGGCATGGGAGCGGAGATGGAGACATGTGGAAGCGGGGCGCCGTGGGAGGAGGACCGAGAGGGGAAGCCAGCTGACCGGAGACAGGAACGGGAGTGGAGATGATACTGCAGGGGAGAGAGAAAAAAAAGAGTTAAGTACAGGAAACCCCAGGGAACTGAATAGTCTAGACAATGTATTTCTTCATCGAGTTTCACCAGCGTAACCGGAGCAACGATCAAGTGAAGAGTGGATGGAGAGCCGGGGTAGATATGCTGTCGTAGATTGGAGAAGGCAGCCAGGTGTGAGGGGCGGGAGCAGGTTTTTAGTGATGAAACTCAGGTGTGCGTTGTCAGCTGGCTTCAGCAGGACAGAGAGTGGGAAACCAACAAAACAGCAGGGGAACAGGGCAGGCCGACGGAAAACGCTGAAAAATAGCAAAAAAAATGCATACGGACCCCAACCATACACCATGACTGTTTCATCACATGTTCCGACATACTATATACTGACTTTTTTAAACTTTATTCAACACACTACACTATGACTTATTCATATCTTTTTAAAAATACTATATTGTGATTGTTTTAACACTTTGTGACATACTGTACAATGACTTTTTCGACATGCTATACTAAGACCTTTTTAAAGATATTATACTATGACTTTATTCTCACTTTTCTAAACATACTATACTATGACTTTTTTTCTTACTTTTACAACATACTATATATGCTATGACTGTTTTATAAATTTTTCAGACATAATATACTATGACATTGTTCTTATTTGACAGACTGTTTGACATACTATACTATGACTTTATCACTTTATTTGGCATACTATACTTTTTTCTCACCTTTTGACACTGTGTGTGTGTGTGTGTGTGTCAGTCAGTCAGTCAGTCAGTCAGTCAGTCAGTCACCAAAGAAACCACGACACTGATTCCATTCCATGACTGAAGACGAGTCATTCATTCATTCATTCATTCAAACCTTTATTTAACCAGTGCCCTGGCAAGTGGCAGCAGCCCGGGTTCAAATAGACAGAGAGACACTTCCAGGTAAACAAAGAGACACACTGTCACTCATATTCATACAACAACGTCATCATAAAAAAAGTGTGTGTGTGTCTAGAGTACTGAAAAGCATCAAATCAGGATGAAGTAACTCTGATTGTATGAAGATAATCCACACCTTTAAATGCCCCTGCCTTGTACCCACTAGTCCTTTAAATGCCCCTGCCTTGTACCCACTAGTCCTTTAAATGCCCCTGTCTTGTACCCACTGGTCCTTTAAATGCCCCTGGCTGGTACTGCCACTAGTCCTTTAAATGCCCCTGCCTAGTACTGCCTCTACTGATCCTTTTAAATGCCCCTGTCTTGTACCCACTAGTCCTTTAAATGCCCCTGTCTGGTACTGCCTCCCCTGGTCCTCTAAATGCCCCTGCCTGGTACTGCCCCTACTGATCCTCTAAATGCCCCTGCCTGGTACTGCCCCTACTGATCCTTTAAATGCCCCTGCCTGGTGTCATTGAACAAAGATTCCCACACGGTTGGAAGTCGTAAGCCTTTTTATTCAGTGTAAAAGTCCGATCTTACAAAAACCACCAGATAAACTCTCACAGCCATGCAGTTGTAAACGAAGAAGCCATCCATTACAACCAATATATGATCCAAACATTTGGCTTTATTTACAAAGTCTATCAAAGCTCGATCACATCACAAATTTACCATATGAAAGGAAAATGGTATACACTATCAAAAAGATGTACAAACTTTAAACTGCAATCTAATAATGTACCTCAGGGGTCAATGTTAATATCAATAGATTTATAACTATTAACATAGATTTTTTTTTTTCATTTGTATCCAAAATAAATTTTGCACCATAACCCTCTAAACTCACAATTATTTTCAGACAATAGTAATCCCAATACATTAAGTCATTTTTATCAAATATATATATAGCACCACAATATAATGGTTTAATATAATCAGGGGGGCTATCACATACAAAAGACCCGTGTTAGTATCCAAGAAAAAAAACAAATATTCAACTCCAGCCTGTTCCTCACCACTGTGCACATCTGGCAGAACCCGTCCAGGTGCAGGAGGAACTCTGCAGAGTCCTGTTATGGAAGCCCATCACTCTCGGGGAGAGAACAAATACTCCGCAATTTAAAATCTACTTTTCAGTTTTGAGATACCTCAACATTTGATGCCAAAATGATGATAGTCAACATGAAATGCATTAAATGTACAATAGTCAAAATTGTGAGGTACTAAGTAATAATGTTGACCTTCTAAGCCAAAATTAAGATACTTATGAAGATTTGGTCAACATTGAGAAGAGCAAAAAAAATGTAATTGTGTTTTGAATGTTTCATTTAAGTAGACACCATGCATTAGTAAGTCAGAATTTTGAATTAGTATCTCGTCCTATTTCTTAAAAATATGGGTTTTGCATGAGTATTTTATATCAAACCCAACTATAATATATTTTCTTTCTATTCGTGGCAGAAATGGGCTTCCATACGTTGATTACAGCGGAAGAGGAAGTACACAGACCGAAGAACAACCACAACAAAAAAACAAGCTCATCACAACATCGGCACAACGTGTTCTGTTCTACATGCACGGAGTTGATCAGTCTCACATCAACCCACTGCTTCGACCTCCAGCTACTGATGCCCAAACACTTTAAATACACAGCGACCCGTGGAGGGAGGACAAACCTGTTCCATTTCTAGATTTGGGGATCAAGGTGAAACAATAAAATTTAATATCTACAAGGAAACATGAGAAACAGATCCCAAACAGTGTTGATTGTGCATTTGATTATTTAGGGTTAAACTAGAAGAGGGTAGCAGCAGTTAGTCCATAGAAGAGTCTTTATTTTCTTTTTTGTACTAAGATATTAATGCAGTTTGGTCATGGAGTACTTTATGCATCCAACATCAGAAGGAAATAACTGGTGTGACAGATCCTAACCTGAAACCTGTCTGCATCAAATGATTGTGAGACACTGTCTTTTATTGCTCATTTGGTCTTAGAAGCTTAGCGTTCCAGCTGCGCTTTGTATCCAATCAGATCAGGAGACAAATGAAAAAGGAAAACTGGTAGAAAACAAATCTCATATCTCGTTAAGAAATAAAAGAAAAACCGGAAGCCACAAAAAGAACAAATCACGCTCTAAAAAAGCAACAAACATCCAGCCACGTTGGTGACTCATTTCCATGAAGAATTTAACAAGAAGAACTACAAACATGGACAAGAAGACATGAAGTAGCTAGTGAGATAAGACATTTGTTGTTTGAATAATATGGAAGTAAAAACCGGCCCTAACAATTAGTCTGGAAAGCAAATGAATACCTTAATGTGAAATTTAACCACTACGGGATACTTCATTTTAAATACCACTGAATTCAGAGTATTAATATATTTTACTCTGAAAACTATCCATTTAAACTGCTATGATTTCAATTGTACTTCAGCTTCATTTAAAATGGTGCAATTTCAAAAATTGGACTTTGAAATGGTCGAATACATGTCTAAAACAAGAGGAAGAAATTATGATAATAATTGCGCACTTAAGAAAAAAATGAACTAGACTTTATATCATTTTTTAAGGAACTTCTATCTGAATTTGTGTGCAACAATTTAAACTTTTTTTGCTTGATAAGTAAATAAAACCAAGAGTTTCATATTACATTACAGCATTGTGTGTGTGGTAGTGGTTACTATTGTAACTATAGTACTATTTCAGCTGCTCATAAGGTTTCTAGTTATTACGTATTATTTGCTTTCACCAAAAAGATGCACATGATTTGCATTTGAGCCTCCCAGACCCGTCTAATTCAGACATGTTACGACGCTTACACCCGAAAAAGAAAAAGAGAAACAAACTTCCTGAGAATCTACTCATGAACCTTACTGGTAGAAAGAGAAATGGTGGATCATTTACCGTCACTGAGTTTTAAATCTGCTCTGCATTTCTGTTTGTGAACCCACTCTCACAAAAATCACAGTTATACAATACCATTTAGTTAAATTATCTCATATGTTAATTATATTAATGTAGTGATTATGACAGTTGAGGGTGCTATACCTTTCATTTAACATAGCAAAATAATATCGGATCTATTATTATTGCATATCATTCAAATTAGAAGACGTCATGTGCTCTGATAAAATTCTTCCATGTTTGGTGTCTAGTCTTCAAGTGGATCGTTTTAGCTAATCATCTTCGTTTGCATATGCTAACACAATTCCATAGTCTATTTCACGCTGTCTTTTTAATTTTCATTTTAGCTAAACGTGGCTAGCATCAGGAGGTAGTAAACAGCTGCAAAGATTTAGCTCTAAGAAGAATGAAAGGAGTCTAGTCTTTTGTAACTCCATACCATCATAGTCATGAAGCATATATATCTATAATATACTGTATGTATTTATGCCACTTTTAGATGCCGTCGTGTTATGTGAATGCTGCCCTCAGACTATTGGAAAAGCATTTTCATGTTTCAGTATTGACAACAAACCTGTTATTCTGTGGCTCAGGTGAATCATAAACTAGCTTGCATACATATGGCTCTGACATAAGAACAACCTAAGCAATAAAAAAAATTAAAAAATCATGAATGCTTTGCATTTTACCCTAACAAAATATTTAACATTCTTTTTAGTATATGGACAACAAAACAGTTGGATGAGCCCAACCTCTTATTTTCAGTAACATAAACCAAAGTCTGATGCTACACTTGCTGAAGTACGGAGTCTGAAGTGTGCCACGTTTCAGTGTTTAATTCTAGTCATCAATAAATTACTCATTTTTGAAAAGCAATGATCCATTAATTGAATATAACTTTAAGTAATGCATTTAAAAAGAAATCACATTCATTTCTCAATTTGACTTTGCTTACAACTCTTATAAGTAAATAGAATAAAAGTGTACTACTTAAATATTCCACATGGACCGTCCTGCGAACACAGCGGGCCATCAGAGCTCCTGGAGAGAAAGGCACTCTGTGGGTGGTCTGTTGGACTTTCTCCAAAATAAAAATGTCTGGCATTGCATTTTAAAATCCAACTATCATAAGGATATTTTTATGTAGGGTTGCTTTTATCAATATCAATTTGTAATGCATTATCAAAACAAAAAACATATTTGCTTTTCTAAAATGTATTAACTGACTATAATCTATTACTGAATAAGTCTATAAATCTGATGGCAAACTTCAGACTCCATAGAAGCAAGGAGGAGGAGTTCCAGATGTCCTCCTCTGCGTATAAATACAGCAGACATTGTCCAAAAGACAACAGAAACACACGCATCTGCAGTCTGAATCACTGCTGTAGTGAAACCTTCGACAGGATGTAAGTGAAGTACCTGCCAGCGTCTACAATATATCTGAATATACTGAACTGTCCGGTTTGGCTGAACCCACATCGGTCCGCTGTGTCGTCTGAGGTTGGTCACCTGACAGCAGCTCCACCCAGACTGGAAAAGGTCAGCGGACATGCTGTAGGGTTGGACAGTGTCAGCGTGTACCCTATCATACCAGTAAGGTTTCCTTTTTACACAACACACCCTGCAGCTCACCTCCAGTCACTATGTTCATTTGTTGCTCATTTAGTATTTCTTTAAAACTTAGATATTTTTAAATGGGAAGAAAAGACTTCTCTCCACAGCTTCATTTCTGTTCAAAATTACAGCACAAAGAAAATGGAACCCTCACACGGACCCATACATGTGAGCCAGGGCACCCCTGGGCTCATAAGCACTGCTGGACTCTTGCTACAGCAAGTTAGTTCTGATTTCTGTGATAGGTCCCTACTTAAAGTCCACATCAGGGTCTCAAGCCACCGTACGCTGTTCCCACATTAGATATGTGCTCTCCTGATTAAGCTTATCTCAGCTAATGCAATCTACTGTTATCTACCGGCAGGTTTAAAGGAAAATGTTGTGCGAAGGTCACAGTTTTGTAACAAAAAACAGATATTCTCCACTTAATATAGCTGAAGGATATTAAGATGTATAAATGTGCAGTGTTAGTGAAAGCCATATAGAATGTGCGAAAGGATTTCTGTAATTAAATAAAACAAAGGTTTTGGATTACTATTTTAGTTTTTTACACACACACACACACACACACACACACACACACACACACACACACACACACACACACACACACACACACACACACACACACACACACACACACACACACACACACACACACACACACACACACACACACACACACACACACACACACACTAACGTCACCCCTCAGACGTTGGCTGAGAAATTCTGAATAACAATTTATATAGTTCAAAATATTAATCAACAAATAAAGAATCTATTTCATTTTGGTGACTTTGATAAATCGTAGGTGGTAAGAACTGAATGATGTGGTTGAAAGGGAACTAGATCTTCTGTAATGGTTGAATCAGAAATGAGTGCGCGGTGGAGATCTTTATGGCCAATATTAAAAGTAATAAAGCAACTAAAAAAAGTCAGTAATGCTGAGCAGCACTGTACTAACAACTCTCTTCAAATCACAATCCTTTATAGTTATACTCTGTAGTTCTATTTGAATAGGTCTCCACATTCTATATGAATATAATCACTTTTATGGAACAATGCACATTAAGTTTTTCACACAGCCACCAAAAATTTAAATGCAAAAAAAAAAAAAAAAAAAAAAAAAAAAAAAAAAAAAAGTACAACAAGACAAAAACAACTCCAAAATCATTACAAAATAAAAAATAAAAAACAACTTCAAGTACTATTAACAAAGTATAAGTCCACCTGGCAATATTGTTCAGAAGAAAATAATCAAAATATACACAACTCTGTTCCTCTTACTCCCAGCCTCTGTTTTCTCTGCAGGCCGTTTGTTCAGTGGCGGACTCTGACCTGAAAACCACACAAACAGACACACAAACACACACACACACACACGCACGCACACACGCACACACGCACACGCACACACACACACACACAAACGCTAGACCTGGCTCAATAAATGGTTCTCACAGTTTCTACAGGTCTCTGTGGCGGCCCAGATTGTGGCAGAGGCAGGTGGGCTGGTGTTGACTTGCAGGACTCCCATTTCTATGAGAAAAGGGCAGATTTTTTTTTTCTATCCGAATATCTCGTCTGATTGGAAGGTCCAGACAGGAAAGGAGAGAATGATGTTGTGTCATCCGTAGGTGGTAGGAAAGAGAATGCCCAAACGTATGTGACCCAGGTTTTGTGACTGATTATGTGCACACACAGCTACAAGGTTAGAAACCGGTTCAGAGGGATGTTCCCTTCAGGGTTTTTCAGAAGCATGAAAGTGCCCCCTTCTCCTTGTCATCAGCATCTCCTTTACTGACTCCGTAGAAGGCCCGTGGCATTGGTCTGAGTGAGATTTGAGACTGGTTTGACACTCCAAGTTCCTGACCTTGCTGGGGTTTTCCAGAGGTGTCCTGCCCCGGTTCGTCCTTCTCCGCTCCGACCTCAGGGTTCCTGTTTGATGTAGTAGCTGCCGGAGCCGTTGCTTTCCTGGTCGGAGGTGCCCTGTGAGAAGGTAAACTCGTCCATCTCAGCCGTCTCCTCCTTCATTCGCATGAGAGACTCTACAGACAGGGCAGAGACACATGGGAGACAACAACGGCACAGGTGAGCCAGTGGTGTTCGTGTACTTGGGAGTAAGATCCTGGAGGGGCCTTTGTCCCAGGTGTTAATTTTAACTTCCCATGCACGGTTAGCATCAAGATAACTACTTCAAATGAAAGAAAACATGCCAAAGGACTGCTTGAAACTTAAAGTGCCCATATTATGAAAAAGAAAATTGAGTTTTATTTTGTGTCTCTGGTGCTTCCACGTGCATACAAACTTGAAAAAAACCTTTCCATGCGGTTTTGAGTGAGATACAGTTTCTGAATGTCCTCAGTCTTCTGTCTCCGGGTGAGCTGTTCAACATCTGCACGGCTTTCTACGTCACTAGAGACGAGGTGGCTAACTGTAGCACATGCTAGTGCTAGCATGGACGCTTGTTCTCAATGGAAAACCACTGCTCCAAAAAAAAAATAAAAAAGTTTTTTAAACCTATTCTTGGACAACCTTAAAATATGTTTTGGAACCTGAAAATGAGCATAACATGGGCGTTATATATAACCAGACCTTCACTGACATGAAGAAATATTCATGGGAAAAACAGCGACAACAACAAGGTTGATGTAAGAGGACAACATGCAGCATCAGCAGCATCCAGCTCCACAGCGAGGCCCTGTGCGAGGACTCAGACGACCGTCTTCTGTTAAAAATGACGTCGAGCTTCAGAAGGCTCGGTGCCGTGCTGGTTTTATTGTTAGTGTGACGTTACCTGATTTGTGGGTTTGGTGGAGGTGGGTTCGGGGTCGGGGCCGAGAGGGCCCCTGGGCAGGATAAGGGGGCGGACTCTGTTCTTCGTCCCCCGAGAAGCTGCTCCTCCGCCTGCCTGTCTGACTGAAGGGCCGCCGACCAACTGGAATCTTCCTCTCTAAACACCAAGCCAGACTCGGGTAAGCTACCAGGGGCTCATTACACACAGGGGTTCAGTTCAACTATTGTTGATTTGGAATATGTATTGTGATAAAAAGGTTACAGTTCAGGGAGATATTTCTTTATTTAACCTCACACTGTTATTAGTTGAATCAATATGCCCATCTGAATAAGCCCCTGGTAAGCTGTAATCAGACTGCCAAGCCCAAGTAAGCAAATACACTGTTAGCTACCAAGAACAGAGCTAAAGCAACTGTAACAAATGTATGGAAGTCCGTGGCTGCCAATATTAAATAATGAATAATTCAATTAGCGTTTTCCATTTGCATGGCCATGATGTTTGGCAACATGAAAATCTTAAATAGTAAAATAAAAAGTAAAATAAGAACATCTAAAATATTGCAAAAAAAGAAACAGCTCGTTAGTGTACACCTACGAATTGCATTTGCTTTAAGAAAAATCAAACTGAACAAGAGAGAATCTTTCATGTTCAAATTAAAAAGAATGTGTAAATTACACTGGAAAATTTGTCAGTGAAGTTTTCATTAATTCCTTTGGATTTTGTCATACATTCTGTGCACACAAATGGCATTTCAATTTGATTAAATTACTATATTTGTATTGGCAGCCATAGACTTCCATATTACTGCTAAATTTGACCAATTTAGCATTAGCTTTGACTTTTGTTTGTGAAAATGTGGACCAACACATGGGTGCGACACCAGGCCTTCTGCTCTTAAATACCTGAAGTAAACAAACACTTTGCACCCAAGTGTGCAGACATTGTGTTAAGAACTATCCCACTCGAAAGGGAAAAGACAGAACTTTTGTCTCTCTACAACAACTAGCAATGTGCCACAACAGGTCCGATGAAAACACTCCTGACACACCGAGCAGATGGCCAATCTGACAGCAGCAGAGTTTCTACCACGAGCGTAGCCAGTGACAGTAAGAGGAACACGAGAAGAAGAAGGAATGAGGGAAGTGAAAAGAAATCAACAGTGCACAACGGATTACTCACTTTTCTTTTGGCCTTTATACTGCTGGGCCTTTTTCTTCTGCTTGGGTACAGATTGAGGCATTTCTCTGTTACCTGAAAGAAGACCATAAGACAGGAAACTATAGGACATTTGTGGACAGTGAGGTAAAGTGAGGCACAAACCAGGAAAACAAATATAAATAGAGCATATACTAACACAACCTACAATTAGGGGTGCAATCGATCTGCAATGACTCGACCAATCCACAGTAAATACAGTATTTTTTGTCAACGCCACGCAGTATTTAGTCACGGTAGGCTGGCAACTCACGTTGTGATGCCACAGCAATCCCTGGCCTTGTGTAAGTTACATTAAATTAATTCCAATGAGTTTCACACCCTGAGGTATACAGATTCTAAATTGGAGCAGATACTTTGAGTTAAAGTATCAGAATAGGTATTCATGGAGAAAATGCCAAAATTATACATACAATTAAAATGCATCCAGAATATTACCATCCTCAGAAATTGCCTCTGCTGCTAGCCTAAGCTGCAAATACCAACTATTTTCATTGTCACTTAATCTGTCGATAATTGTCTTGATTGGTTCTTTGGTCTATTAAATGTCAGAAAATGGTGAAACGCATGGATCAGTGTTTCCCAAAGTCCAAGATGGCGTTTTTGAATGTCTTGTTTTGTCCACAACTCAAAGATAGTCAGTTAACTGTCACCAAGGAGTGAAGGGACTAGAACATATTCACATTTAAGAAGCTGGTATCACATAATTTTGATCAGGTAACCATAGTGGAACTTCACGGATTTAGACTACAACGACCACAAAGCAATCAGAAATGTCCAACACAAAATCACACAATCAGGAATCAACAGGCTACACCACAAACTCCAGCCTAGTTGCTGGGCTAAACGCAGACATGCCTCCCCCCCCCCACACACACACACACACATAGGCTGAATCTGATAAATCATTTACACCAACAGAAAACCGTCTAAAGCAATCAGTAATACTGCAGCTGGTAAAATCATTTTACTAAAATGCATAACAATCCATTAAACATACCATAGCTGCTCATTATTTGAATAAAGAATCCTTTCTTTCAATTACTTTACATCTAAACAAACTTTAGGTAACGTTACTGCTATGGTTTTGTGATGCTGGCTAGGTCTGCTTCGGTAGGCCAACTGGACCGAAATATGCTGACATTACTGGCTAGGCCAGCTAGAAGGATCCGGCCTGTCATAGAATACGCCCACCATAGTAAACACCAAATTGTTAAATGTCTCCATTTAACCCAGATCTGTGAAAAACGTTTGAATCATCAATCAATAACTAAGAAACATAAAACAACTGTTTTCCCTGGATTGGCGATGGAGAGTTCAGTAAAGCAAATCTTGGAGGAGCAGCTTAATCCCCCATGCCCCTATATTGTTTCTGTTTATAGTATGTATATATTGTGTATAGTGTGTATTTTTTTTTTGTGGTTGTTTTGTATGTGTAAGCAGAGTTTGAGTAACGATGCTCTAATAAGAAATTCCTCTTATGTGTCCTCATACCTGGCAATAAAGCTGATTCTGATTACCAAAATGAGCATAGCTGGTCCACCTTAAAACCAGCCCATCTTGAGTTGGTCAACATGAGCTGAAGTTGTCAATCGCTCCGTTCTTTAACCAGCAACTAGCAAGCAGGGCATGGGAATTGGCTTGGGTTTGGAGGAGCAGCAGCATTTAGTCACTAACAAATAAACTACACAGACTGCTCACAGCTACAGCGGTACTGCCAACTTAATGCTCACCCACATCTCTCTCGATCCCTCCTTTTATTTCAAGCAGCATGTAAACAAAGACTCTTTATTACCTGTGTTGCCTCACTGAGTCACAAACTCAGCATGGCCACACACAAAAAAACAACAACACACACACACAATGGAAGCTAGACAGAAATAATCATCTGTTGTTGACATCGGGCCAGTTTTACTTATCGGACAGATGCAAATATATATTTAAAAAAAAAAACTAACATCAGCCGATACCAACGTTATTGCCGACTGTGCATCCCTAAAAAATAAGCATTACAATTACATAACGAAGTGTCTACCATGCACTAGACGTCGATTCTGCTATGCCGACTTATGTCAGCGACAATCTGCCATTTGGATATTGAGTGTGTCAAGTTGTGACATTTTGGATCAGAAAGTCACCAAAACAAAAGGCTTCCGTGGTTACCCGGTTGTATCATGTTCTTACTCTGTGAGGCGGGGGGTTGCAGCTGGTAGTCAGTCAGCTGACACCAGCCTACGGGGTAGAGGTCAGGTGACTCGCAGTCCACCCACTGGTCATACTCATCCTCCCAGCCGTCAAAGTGGATCCTCAGTAGCCGGTGCACAATCCTTGTCACCGTGGCAACACACACCAGCCGCGGCTCCATCAGATCAACAGCCTCCAGCTTCATGCCTTGGCGGAAACCATGATTGGGAATCTCCTAGAAGTCGCAAACAGCAAATAACACAATTTTGACTAATTTACATAAAACCAAAGCCCAAACATTACTAAGCAGTAAGCTACAGGTGAATGTAAACAGTATGTTCCTGCAAACAGTGGAGAAGCACTGATAAATCCTGAAAACCATTAACCATAGGAATAACGGTTAAAGATATGGGGTTATATGAAAAGGAGAGGGTGAACACAATAGCTTTCAGCAACAAGAAATCTATTTAATTTTTAAAGGTACCTTTAAAAGACCTTACCATTGTTTTTTTTGTTTTTACTTTGACATCAATTTCACAATTCATGCAAGTGATACGGTCATTTTTTTAATGTGTTTCCCTACTAGAGACCCATTGGTTTTACTTAATTTTATGTCAATAAAGCGGTCGGAAGTGTGGTTACACTTCCTCTGAGATGTGCACTACAGCGTTCTCTACACCCTGGTGACAGGCTGACAGGCTGGAGGTGGTAGGGTGTTTTTTTTTGTGTGGTGTTAAATGTTCTACACAAATTGACTGAAATCCCTAATCATACATATTTCATCCAACGCAACTAATCATGGCGCTCTGTTAAACCTGCTACTTTTGGTTTTGAGATGTAGTGGTTTAAAACCCTGTTGCTTTTCTGATTTCTTTATCTGTTGCTGTTATTAATAACCATAAAAAATTATACCAAACACATTAAAACTCAATTAATGAAACCATTAATGAAGCCTACCTTGTTAAAGAGCTTGACAGGAGCAGCTATTGAACCTGTTTCTCTGAGGTAGTCAAACCATTTAAATGGCAGTTTAGTGTACCCTGGGGAAGAGAATCAGTGTTGAGACCAGAACATTAAAAAAACATGAAGATGTTATCAAACTATTTCTAACCACAAAAAATTCACCTAAAAGAGAAATTTAGTACAGGGTAGAGGCAATGTAAGGAAGATGCAAAGTGTCTGAATAAAATGCAAAGTGCGTCATTAATTTCCATCAGGAGGTGCAAGGGAACATGTTCTTTTTTGACACGTTCATGCCAAAATCAACTGGCCAATCACAGCTTGGGGGCAGAACGATGGGCAAAGCTTTTCATCGCCAACACAAGAAGACAACTTCACACATTCAAACTGTTTCCTGTGGCTAGCCAGCTGGAGGCACATTACTTTTAACTGTACATTTAGTTACATATGGTATTGACCGTAATCAATAGGGCTCTGTGCAAATTTACGCAAAAAACAGAAAGCTTCCTTCATTCTCCTAATGAAAACTAATGCCAGTGTCTAATAGACTTTGATTTCTTTGTTGTTATTAGATTTTAATGGTGGTGCGGTTTTGTTTGGGCAGGTGGGAATGCAACAATTGAACTCTGATGCGCACCAAAATTTGTCTTGGTAGGCTTTCTTTTGAACTCTGGCTCGTTTGTGGGTAGAACGCGATGGACCCTGAACTACACCAACTGTGTGGACTAAGCTAGACTAGCTAAAGTTGGAGACAGGCGCTGGAAATGCAGAGCGAAGTCTCGGTGACCAGAGCAGATGTAGATAGGTCGCTCGCGAAACCATGTCTGATTATTTTATTGACAGTAGCTGGTTTAACCATGGAGATGTAAGAGCTATGAACTAGTCCTTCATCCTGTGTTTACTTTCTTGCTCCCACTTTAGACACATCTGACCAATGAGAGGAGAGAACATTATTGCGTGGTTTAAAATGACGCATTTTGATACGCTTGGATTTTTCTTGTGTGAAACCAAACCAAACTAAGGGGAAATTGCTCCAAGTTTACAAACTCAAGTAATTTAGAAACATTTAGGTACTTTAAATTGTCCATACTTCTGTGGTCCTTACGATAGGTTCAAATGCTTAGTTTCATTTCTGAAGGGCGTAAAGAAACAAAGACACGAGTGTCCAGTACCTCTAGGGGGCGTAAGTTCAATGTTGTTGATTTCACAGAAGCCGACAGGGTAGATGGAAGGGGAGGTGCCGTGGTAGCAGAACCAGTCTGATCCATCCACTGCCTCCGAACCATCGATCCCGATCATGAGGTACCCGTCTGCCAACACCTACAGAAAACCAAAATGGCTGGAGTCAGTCTGGAGCAGTCAAGTGAAAGACATTTTAACATAAACAACAAGAACAAGTTTTTCTTTTACTCCAAGATTTCATCACATTACACTGATGTGGAGTCCACAAACACACATACCTTTCTTACAGTGGCTACACATATAGCTGAGAGGTTGAGGGGGTCAATGGCTTCTAACTTCATTCCATCTTTAAACCAATCCCCACTCTGGTCCACATCTTTTACCTGAAACACATTCAGATAGAAAAAATTCAAATTGGGGACAATGATCCAAATATGGTTTACTCGGGCATTGTATTAGCACGCCATGGACATGTTTAAAAACTGTAACATTGGGGAAGTCTTAGGTTTTAAAGGGACAGTGGAAACCTGTCCTATAGATGCATCAGTCCTCCCTCAATATTAGATGTAAACGGCTATCAGGCCTTCTCTCTCAGACGCTGTTATTTAAATTACAACAGATGAAGGTTAGCCCCTTCATTATTGGATGGAATGGTTCTTTTCTGACAAACAGGAAACAGCAGGAAGAGTCAACTCTACTCTTTCTGATACTCTGAACATAAGTACAGGTGGCCCTTAAGGCTGTGTAACCTCGCCTTTACTTTAACAATCGATTGCAGAAACATCTATAGAAATAACCACATCATTAATGTTCAGATAATGCGGTCATACAGTCTACTTACTAAAGATTCAGACATTGCCATCTATAAACAGGAGATAGAGGAGGTAGTGAAGTGGTGCAACAGGCATAACCTGCCACTTAATGTAAATAAAACCAAATTGAAGGTGTACCTGTTGAGCAGGTAACAACAAGTATTTAGGCATAGAATTAGGCTGTCAGTTGCAGTGGTCCCATCAGCTGGAGTGTGATTGCTCAAAGATAAGTCAGCATCTATAATAACAGTGTGCTCTTATTTTGAAATGAAAGCAACATATGATTGCACATAAGTTAGTGTCAAGAATATGATAACCAAAGATTAGAGAATCTCTCGCGAGACGGTAAAGGTTTGTAATGGACCTTGAATCGTTAAGGTTAGAATAGGTTGCCCGGCAGCGAGTGGTAATCGCAAACCTCGGTTTACCATCAGACACAACCATGAGGTAGGTGTGTTGGAAACCCTACCACCATGTACGAGGGCGTTAGATTCAGGGAAACAAGGCTCATTTTGGGTGTTCTTGCAGTGATGGATATCTTGTTCAACACTTTCATTACTGTTAAACTATTAGACTCTCGTTCTACTTAGACATCAGTGAATGTGGTCAGACTACAAGTGACGCTGCTACAAGACTGCTGAGGATCTCCCCAATGGATCTGAAAGAGACATAATAATGAGGCTTGCTCCAACCTAAGTCCAATTCCTTGTGTGTTTATCATACCTGGCGAATAAAGCTGATTCTGATTCTGATTAAGCCTACAATGAAAACTGCACTAAGAATCTCAAGAAGGCAGATTGGTTCTTTAATCATGTATAGCATATATAGGTAACTTCATTAAAAATTAAATTGCGACATTACACCAATGGATCATTATGACTTTTCAATGACCTATATGTTGGCAAGCCATTACTATCAATTCATATAAGGGGTTTACTGTAAAACGCCTGGGTCATGACCCAGCTAACTGTCAACAATCTGCCACCTTTGCAGGTTTGGGGTTAAAACAATTGTTGTTCTGACAACAGTTGCTTTTGAACTATAAGCAGCTTCGAAGAACAAAAAAAATCCCCAATTTTCTATTCAGTATAAATTAGCTATCCACATACGGATAACAGGAGCCAATGACTGATAAGGACATGCCTGGTTATCAATTTAATGTGTTGGACTGTTTCTAAAGAGAGGCTTTTAGGATAGTAAAAAAAAGAAGTAGTTTTACCTTATGGAAGAATGGTGCAGGCGCATCAACTTGACCCTCAATTTTCTTTGTAACATCTGTAAAAACATAGATTGATACCAAAATGACTTGCCTGAGCTGAAGATGCTTCAGCAATATACACGCTAAAGAAGTCACCAGTTGTTTTAGAGATAGTCTTTTCGACTTTTTTAAATGAAACTATGAATTTGTGACTCGATTTTAAAGGTTTACACTACCATAGACAGAATACCAGCTGTCATCAGTTGCATTGTTTCTTTAACCAGGTTAGCAGTTTTCATATTACATTATGTGCTTACATAATTACAAAAGGGTTCACCAATGTTTTCTCAGTTAGTTTTTTTAAAATGATATCAGATTAGTGAACAGAATGTGCCTTTGGAACATTGGATGAATGGTTTCTGATAAAGGGCAATGTAGATATTGCATTAAAGATCAGCCCCCACTCATATCAGCTGGTATTCTGTCTATTACGGAGTGGGGTATGAACATTTGTAAGTGACCCCAAACTTGTGAGCGGTAGTGTATGTCTTGGTAAGTTTTCTGCTGTGGCTGAAAGCCACAGGGCAGGGAAGTCAGGAAGCATTGATTTTGGTTTATGGGATATGTTGACAATAGCAAAAATATAGCCGGGATCCCAGCCAAACTTAGCCCCGCCCACAACGTTTGAGGTATGGAAGTTTGGCCTGGACTTGATCCGTTGTGGAGCAACTATGCTCGAACCAGAGCTGTTTGAACCAATCAGATTGTTAGGGGGGGGCTTTATAAGATGATGAACAGATGATCAACAGCAACGTAATCTTCTTCCAGAGTGCATGCAGTTGAGTTCTGCTGTCTATGTGTCGCTCAACATATGTTGCATAACATGTTGCTCTGATTGGTTGTAGGTCTATTCAATTGAGTGCAGAGGCATTTTTTTTCCTGGTTTGGTTGAAACACGCCCCATATTCACAGCCTATTGGAGCAGTATCAGACTCATATTCTGACTAGAATCTATGACCACATCAGGCTAGCAAAATTATAGAATGTAGCCAGGATTATCTTCTAAAGCTTTTCAGTATTAAACTATCTTTACACGTGATCAACACATTAAAATCCCTAGAATAGAAAAAGATACAACAATACAGATTTTAAATATAGTATTTAACATCTTCAATATTTTGCATCCTCAGCATTTATCACACCCTGTTTATACCAGTTATCCTGAAAAAGGAATTCATTGTTTTTACGATACCATATACTTACAGACTTTAGTATAATTGGATTTTTTCCAAACTCACCGGATCGTTTGAAGCGGTGTCCAATGCTGCGCGACCAGCCTATATTATGGATTAGGGGGCTGTACATGTGGCACCAGAAGTCATCCGACCCGTCCTGGCTCTCCTCATAGACCAGCCTGAGGCGACCTCCGATTACCTGCTCCACCAGTGCCACCCGTGTCCGGCACAGGTAGTTTTTATCAACCACCTCTACCCGCATTAGCTTCTTAAACGGGTACTGCAAGTTCTCGTGTACCTATGGTGAGAAATTGTACATTGATTTAACAAAGGCAAAACCACTGTTCCATCATTCCCACTGCTATAATTACTATGAATCATGCACAACAAAACAAAAAAGCCCACAAATTAACTAAATAATAATTAATAAAATATCAGACAGAACAGCTCGCAGGATTGTGAGAAAAGCAAGTCCAAACCCACGTTAGACGGCCCGATCCATCCAGAAAGACCTGGAGACAATGGCGTTGTGCTACACCATTCCACTATAAAGAGATACTCGTACAAACATGGTCTTCATGAAGAAGAAAACCTCTTCTACGTCCTCATCCCCAAAATCCACCTTTGAAGTTTGCAAATGAACATATAGACAAGCCTGATGCATTGTGGGAACAAGTTCTGTGGACCTGTGGTTACAATATAATATTTTGGGCGGAACGAGGAAAGGGTACGTTTGGAGAAGAAAGGGCACAGAATTTAATGAAAAAAACCTCTGTCCAACTGTTAAGCATGGGGGGGTGGATCAAACATGCTTTGGGGTTGTATTGCAGCCAGTGGCGAAGGGAACATTTCATGAGTAGAAAGAAAAATAGATTCAATAAAATTTCAGCAAATTTTGGATGCTAACTTGATGCCATCTGTGAAAAAGCTGAAGTTAAAGAGAGGATGGCTTCT
>NC_048427.1:20729984-20733888 GCF_013103735.1 Etheostoma cragini | reverse complement strand
AAGTACTTTTGTCCAATCATTCTAGAAATCATTATCAAATTTGGAGACGTTTAACATAAAACCATCATCTTCCAGCTTGTTCTGATTTAAAGATACTGCTGGTCATTAAAAAGAAGGCATTTGTGAGTCTCACCTTGGCATTAAAGTCAGGGGGCAGCGTTTTAGCTCCAGTGAGACGCTTCACAAGAAAGGCTTTCCAGTTAGAGTACTTATGATGTATGCCTGTAGGGGAAATTACCAAAATAACAGTAACAATTGGTTACAGCAACATCCCCAACCATCTTAAAACATAGGCGTTCATGAACTCGACCGTGGACAAATATGGCACAAGACTCACTTTTTGGAGGTACAAGAGGTTTGCCACTTGAAGCACACCATCCCACCGGGTGCACTTCAGGGATGCAGAGATTACACCAGAAGTCCTTACTGGTGTCGTTGTCAAAGCCCTCATACCGCAGGAGAGCCTTGAACCCTGAACAACGACACACAGCAACGCCCATTGGCCATTTAACTCTAGACAATGGTCTTTATCATCAAATAAAGTTTGCTCCGTTGTTATAGAACGTTAGACGTAATGGAAAGTAGCCTGCACGGATCAAAATCTCAGACAGTGTAGAGGGTGCAGCGCAGTGACAAAAAAACTCCAGCACTCACAGATAAGTACGTTTATCATATTATTTGTGGGTAAAAGGGAACATATTTCACCTAAATATGTGTGTGTGTGTGTGTGTGTGTGTGCATTGTATATGTATCCAAGATTGAAAAGACATGTATGTCAAAAGAATATAAGGAACAATACCCTCCAGGTTATTAACCCTCCCATTGTCTTCAGGTCAAATTTGACCCCTTTCCAAAAGGTTTCTACATCAGAAATTTGGGTTTCTTTCAAATTAATTTCCCATGCATGAATTTGCAGTATTGTTATAAATCCCTATTGGGAAAAAAATACTGCAAAACTCATTTCAACCGGATCAGCTACTCCCCCAGTTATTCACACAAATAATTAATACATAACAATTCAAAAGGATGCAGAAAAATCTGACTATTCTGACATGGCTGACGCTTTTAGTGTGGATTTGTCCTATAACAAAATTCCCTTTTGGCAATCTGAAGACGTAGTCTTACCTGCTAGCTTAATGATTTCTGCTATCCAGTACACCTTAGTGGAAAGGTTGGAATCAGTGTTGACCACTTCAATCCTCACTCCTTCTTCTATGTCTCCCCAGCATTTCCCCATAGGGGCCTGCAGCGCAGAGGAAGCAGTGAAGTGAGTCAGCCGAGAAAGGTCCCTACCCTACTCAACTCCAGTTTTTACTTACATGCTTGAAACAGCTGACAGGAGCTCCAATGGTGTTTTTGCTACAGATATACCGACCCCATTCAAAGGTTTCTGCAGGGACCACTGACAGAAACAAGAAAGAGTGTAAAGAGCAGCACGCTTACCCTATTAAGCATCATTAGTGCTTTACGATTAGATTCAACTCTTTTGTCATTGGGCAGAGTAGGAGTACACAGACAACGAAATGCAGTTTGCCTCCAACCAATAGGGCAAAAATGCAGAGAAGTGAAATGTGATCTATGTGATATAAGTATAGACAGGTGGTGCATAGGCAGGACAAGAAATATATTGCAGTGTTATAAGAGCAGAATAAGTATGGCTATGTAATATGAACAGTGTATGAACAACATGTACAGATACAGCATGTTAAGTGTGGTTGTCTTTGACTGATTTTTGTCTGATTGTTGGTCAGCTATGTTCCTAGTGTATATTTAACTTTAATAGTACTTTACATTGTCAATGTAACCAACGTATTGTAACTGTTATGTAAATATGTAATTTCACTTCTTTTAGTGTGACTTTTACCATCTGTCTAGGGACTGCAGATGAAAAACAGCCTTTTGGCTAACTCTGGCGTATTGACAGAAATGTCCAATTATATGCAATCTCCCTGTATTATATAAATTCATTAAAAAGAATATGGCTACGTGTATGTTGTAAATACAGTAGAACATACCAGCTTTTGATTTGGCCAGGTTCTGCTGACTTGCTTGGTACTGGGCGTAAGCAGCCAACTTTGCCATTAGAGGTTGTTTCTGCAAGACCTTCGCCTTTTTTGTTGGTGGCTTGCCCTTGCAAAACAAAGCACACACACACACCGATATTTTTACAATAATAGAGGCTTGATCTTAAATTATTTGTTGTAGAGTGAAACAAAAAGAAACCATTTGTTGTAGTAGGCCTTCTTACCTGGAGTCTTGCCAAGATGCTAGCTTTTTTGGAATTGGAGGAATAACTCCTAGAACAGGACACACTGCAGAAGCGCTTGGTTTTGGAATAAAAAGCATCTCGTACTCCAACCATCCCACACATCTCACAAGTGGCTGTGAAACCACAGAACAGACACATATAATCTGTTAAAATGATCAGACTACATCGTCATGCTGGCAAATCGTTATCCTCTCACACACAGACACACAGACACACACACACACAGACACACACACACACACACACACACACACACACAATTATTTTCCACAGTATTATCTTCCACAGTAAAACAAAATGAAATTACAACATTACGGCACAAATCATTTTATCTCTTTTGTAAGAAGCGGCTCTGTGTAACGTAGAGTTTCCCCTAGGACGCGTGTCTCTAGGACGTTAACATTAGACAGCCAATCACAGCTATTATCAGATCTTGGTAGAAGTATGCTGCATGCTGATTGGCTCACTGACTAGTTGCTGATATTTACTCCTTAAGGACTGAATGACAAGCCCGTAGGGCTGGGCGATATGGAGAAAATCAGATATCCCAATATTCTTGACCAAACAAATTGATATTGACATTGCGTCGATATTGTCGGGTTGACAATTGGCGCTTTTACTAAATATTTCTTTATAATGAGATTTTAGATAAATAATCATCAATAATGTGGTAGACAGCTTCAAGTTTAATTATAGAGGAAACATTTATTTTTTCCCCAGCTATGTTCTGACCAAAACCACACGATCATTTTCTTCCTCATCCTGCTGCACCGTTCCTTTGTTAATTATTTTAATAATTATGTATGTGTAAGACATGTACTTGGCAATAAAGCTCTTTCTGATTGTAGGTTTACATGCATGCACAAAAATTGTGTTAAAAAACCCGGCAATTCTTTAAATGACATTCCCTAAAAATGTAGTTAGTATGTGCTTGTTATTATCAATTTGATATGATATGATTCCATTGAAAGACTATATGATCATATTAACTTATTGCTAGCCAGTCCTATTCCTGAGCACCACAGGAAGCATGCATCTCAAACCTATTTCCATGTACTGACCCATTCCAGCCTTGCCGTCAGGGTAAGTGTAGACCTGACCATTGTTCTTGATGATGGGCAGGCTGGCAGGGATGGAGGGCACTACCTCGTCCTCGCTGTCCTCCGAGCTGGAGCTGCTGGTAGACTCCTCGCTGCAGCTGTCGTAGCCATCAAACATCCCGAACGAGTCTCTCCGCTTACGCTCTGAACGCGGGGTGCGTTCAGCCTTTACAATCAAGGAAATGACAAAAAACATTAAAAGTCTGAATGAATGGGATACTTTAAGGCATATTAAATGTTATATATATTTAATTGGGAAGCGATGATCGGATTTGAAAACAAAATTGGCAGACTTAAGACGGGCCTTGACATGTGTTGGTTTTAAGCTGGGGAACCTTCCGTGCCATGTATGATTTCAAACCATGACGTCTTAGTGCATTACCAACAGTAACCTTGGAAACGGTGGTCCCAGCTCTTTTCAGGTCATTGACCAGCTGCTCTCGTGTAGTTCTGGGCTGATTTCTCACCTTTCTTAGGATCACTGAGACCCCACGATGTGAGATCTTGCATGGAGCCCCAGTCCGAGGGAGATTGA
>NC_048427.1:20691551-20729884 GCF_013103735.1 Etheostoma cragini | reverse complement strand
TGATATTCTGCTGTCTTTCACATGTCATCTGCAATAATGTGACCGGGGAAGCTGGCTGTAGAAGCCAACAAGAAATTGCTATATAAAGATGCTCTGAAAAGCAAAATCTAATTATAGTTATTTCCCTGAATATCTGAAAATTCAAATAGGCCTTGCTCCTTAGGTGTGCATGATGCTAAACACTGCTATGATGTTTGTTGACATCACATAGCCTGTCTAGCGTTACTTCCTCCTCTGAGCAGCACAGGTGTCACCCGAACCGCTAACAAAAATCATTTAGCCAGCAAGAAAGCTGAAAGAAAAACAACAATGCACCAGCCAGTAAAGATATAACGTTACTAAGCTGAGTGTAACATGTACAACATGCATACAAAGCTAATACATAAGATAAACCAGGGGCGGCCTTACTGAAAAGAGCTCTTAGTGCTAACTAGCTTTAGCACAGCTTGCTAGCGGAAACCTGTTTTTCTCATTTGTATTCACAAAAGCATACCACAATTGTCCAGAAAACTACACCTATGCAGTAAAATAAGTATAGGGTTATTTTATTTGTATTCCTGTTTTTGTTTTTTGGAAAACTTGTTAATATTTAACGCTGGCTGATCTACTAGCTAGCTAGCTAGCTAGCTAATGTTACCATAAACAGATAACAACAAAGGAGGAGCGCTAGCCTTAAAAAAATCCTCTATAACAGGAGGCTCGCGGCCCTGAAATGTCTCAGACGTGCTCACCAAATCCCTTGTGTCTTCCATTAGCCCTTCATATAGAATTAAAACCCCGAGGCTAGGGATAAATTTGGCTTTGAAAAACCAAAGTTTAAATGAATACTACTAAGCAGGATATCAACAAATTACTCTGCTGCATCTGCGCATGTGCGATCGTAACCTACTTTCATGTGATTGGTCAATCCGGAATGGAGGTCATCGACCCCCACAGAAACAAAACAGTAGACTCGGCAATGGATATGAATGAAAGCCCACTTCAATTAAATAACCTAGGACATACTATATTAACACTTCTCCAGATCACTCGTGTCAAACCAACACCAATATAAATGGAGGTAATATTCATTGTAGAACTAGTTGTTTTACATTAACCTCACTAAGATGTTAGAACTGCTAGAACATGCTAGAACTTTAAGGTAGGCAGGGCTTAGTACTTGGCAGAGGTAGATCCTAGTACTATTTATCCCTTGTGTTGTCTTCCCCTCAACCATTAAAACAAAGTTTTGGTCACTTCTTTTTCAAGATTATTATTGCTTTTTTTTCCCACATTTGGTCACTTTTTCAATGTTGTGGGTGCTTTAAAAAAAGAAAAGTTTTAGTGTTTTTTCAAAAGTTTTTTGATATTTTTAATGTTGACATTTTCAGCATTTATTTTGACGGCCCATTTCTTAACTGAAAACGGCATAACAACAAGAGGGTTAAATTGTGTATGTTATATATATATATATATATATATATATATCTATGAACAGCATTTCAAAGTAAGACACAGAAAGTCCTTGACATAAAATAAATCCTTTATTATACATAGTGCAGTCTTTTACAACCCTGAAGACATACTGCTACTTTTCTTCATCCTTAGTTAATTTTACAGTAGATACCACATTTTTTAAACTGAACACAATCTGCAGACCTCATTCAATACTACTATGGTTTTTATTTCCAAAATATAACTTGTGAGGCAATTAAATCTCAATATGCTTACAGGTAGAAAACAAAACAAGACGTTAGCTAAACGGCTGCCTTCTCATTCCAATGACTCGTCACAGTGCTGCAAAAATAATACTGGCAATTTGTTTTTGTTGTTCCTCTCTTCAGGTCTTGAACACAAAATATAGTAACACATTTAAGCAAAGCAGCATTGGGTACATAACGGAACATTAAAATATAAGAATTGTACTCAAGTAACAACAAGAAAGGGAATATGGCTGAAAGAACTGTTGGTAAGGCTTCACCATGAGGATTATGCGGTTGAGTTTGGGTCACACAAGGAAACCTCTTATTTCAGCGAATGCTGAGGAGTGGGTGGTCAGTGCTGGAAGAAAAGAGGAGAGGTCAATGCTTTCACAGACATAACGATTCAATAATACATTCTTTAGAGAATGTTTTATAACTAAATCAGTTATCAAGCCAGGAAACAATACCTTGATATGTATGTACATATTTGGACTCAGAGCAGCTCATCCTCTATGACATCATCAACACTTCCTGAGATTGAAGCAGCTTCTGAAAAGAACAGCATTCCAGTTAATGATTATTCTAATTGAATAATCATTAACTAATAATATCTAACAATTGGACTCAATCACAATGTTATGACTAACAGATAGAAGAAGAAGACATGCCTTTATTTATTCCGCAAGAGGAAATCACAATTTTCACTCTGTTAGTACAGCTGCACACACATTAAACAAACATGCTCAGGACCGGTACATGCTGTACTCATAACAGAGAGATTTCAGAGGAAGGGAGCTGCTCATTGGAGGAGCGCCCCGAGCAGTTGGGCATACGATGCCTTGCTCAAGGGCACGTTGGTAGTGCCCAGGAGGTGAACTGGCACCTCTCCAGCTACCAGTCCATGGTATGTAGTTTGGAGACGTGATCTGGCGACTGAGCTACAATAAGTAATAACAAAGCCCTTCTAATTTTACTGAAAATGTGATACAATGACAGCTCTTACCTACATATGGCAGGCCCGCCTTTTTCAATTTATTCAGAGAGATACTTTTGACAAATTCTCACATCCTCCAGCTGTTACTTCATTTCCCGGGTCCGGTATCTGAGGGCCAGTGTCACCCGTGAGCAATTAGAGGAAACACATCTTCTGATTACAATATTCCCAGGTGATGGTGTGAAAGAGATATCTGTGCCCACGTATGTTTAGTTCTAGCAGAATGCACCCCAAGCATGTGACTTAAGAAGTTCCAATTCCATATTTACCTCCCCCAGTGCAATTCTATGTAAATGGGAAAGGGTTAACGCTGAAACCTGTCGTCTGTCCTGTGTGCCTCTGAACTGGGTTCATAACTACTTCCTTCTAAAATGGTGCTGTCCCCAATCATCTTCTCACTGGTTAAGAACTCAACAAAGGGAAAAGGAAGTTGTGAGTTTGTGAGCTGCAGCACAGCAACATCCGAATTAGGGCAGTTGGTGGTGTGGGTGATGACTCAGTAATGTGAATCATTCTTGGCTGGGCCTGAGGGACTGGGTTTCACACTGACATTATGTTGCTCTTCAGATCTCAGGATATGTGGATAACATGACACTGACGGTTATGGTGAGCAAAATGGTGAAAAGTGTGTTCCATGCCTTTAGCAGCAACGTTTTTCCTGCTTGTTCGGCAGACAGCATAACTATCCTCAATCAACTGTCCTTCGGCAATCTTTTAATAACTAAAATATGCCCATGCTTCAGACTTAGTCCTTTTAGAGGGCTGATAAGTGTCCTGAAAGCTCTTGTCTCCTCCTTCCGCCATGATTCCCACAAGAAACACGTGTTGGATGCTACGCAGGGTGCGTGCTCGGACACGAGGAGACCCAGATGGAGCTGGGATAGATTAAAACACATAGTTTCCACACCGTGGTAATCCATCATGATTTTTTAAATCAACAACTTTGTTGTATGCTACCGTTGCATCGTGATGCACTGTAATTGTTACATCCCTAGATGTCTGCTCAGACAACCAATCTTTGCTGTGTTGCCAACTTTAAAACATTTGCATTGATTTAGTCACTTCTTGGCTAATTTGCCTTTACTGTACTTACCTGATAAGCTAATACAGGATAGGCTTTGCTCCGATGACGCTCCTATCACGTCATCCTATAGGAGGACAAGAAGACGTTCGTGTGTTAGGAGCACGTTGCAGTGACAGTATTGAGTAGGCTACATTGTGTTTGGTAGGGAGAACATCAAAAGTGATCCTTGTCTAAACTGCATCTGCAAAGCTCATTACAAGATGTTAGCTGAGGTTCATCTGTTCCTGCTGTACGGAGTTGTAAATACCAAAAGAGTCACCGTGCTGCCCTCATAACTGATAAGATCTAGCTAATAATTAACTTTGTCATGTTTCAAACCAACATCAGTGAAAAGTGTTTTTCAAATGTCTAAGTTGGGCGCCCAGATAGCCCAGCTGGTAGCGCGGGCGCCCATATGTAGAGGTTTAATCATCAGCGCAGCGGGCCCAGGTTCAACTCCGACCTGCAGCCCTTTGCTGCTTGTCATCCCCCCATCGCTCTCCACTTTCATGTCTTCAGCTGTCCTGTCACATAAAGGCCTAAAAATGCCCCAAAAATAATCTTGAAAAAAAGAGTTCAGTGAATCACCAGCATCCTCTGTAGACAGCCCAGATTGTCCCCCTCCGTCTTCCCGTTAACCGCTTCCTGGAAGCTGACAGCATGGCCCAGACGTATGAGCTCCTCACCGATATCTACAGTCTGGAAAAGACCAACACCACATCATGACTTGGCGTACACATGCAATCCTTTATTTTGTTTATAAATAAATAAATATTTCTAAATTGAACTGAAAGAGACAATCCAATTGTTATTCGCAAATATTTGCGAGACAATTAATTGTCCAGTCCTCCAACGCCCATGGCGAGGAGACAGCAGACAGGATGAGACACAATCCAAATAGATAATGTAATATAAAACCACAACATAATATAATATTACCAGATAGATCGCTAGCTGAGTGTTAGGAAATGTAACTGTTAAAATGAAATTCTCTGACGTCTTACTGACCTCTAAGAACCACAAACCCCCCCCCAGCTATCTTCAGACACCAAAGGTCAGTTTATTCTCCTATTATCCTCACAGAACTTGGATAGACTTCCTCCCTCCACATACTTGAAGTCTCACTCCCTTTCATATTTTCAGGTAGGGTTTTTAATGGACATGGTTACCATGGGATAAGGATGGGGGATTTCACTGTACAGTATAAGTACTGAAGAAGCTGCTCTTCAGTTGATCTTCTGTGACCCATTTGCAGAGTTTCGGCGCCTTGCAAGTAAAATCTTAGTTAAATGTCTCCAGTGAACTCTGTCGTCTTTTGGTAATACGTTTTCTAACACTGACCTTGCCCTCACTGTTGTTGTAGAGCTTGACAGTGGGCCAGGAGGAGACCTCAGAGTGGGAGTAGCTGCAGAGTTTGGCCTGCAGGGGTCTCCAGGAGGCACAGCAAGTCAGCTGCTCAAAGTCATCCAGGGCTGCCTCGGTCCACAGCTCTCCTGACGGAACAGGACGTTTAGAGAGTAAAAATAAAATAATTACGGTAAAAGATGCCATCAATTGAGATTTCAGAATAATGCACAACATTTTTCTTTGTCTTAGTTATATGCCTTTGTGCTGCGTGATCAAGTTTTTAAGACAAGAGCATTACCTTTTGGTCTCACTCCTGCCAAGTTGCACTCAATAGCTTGGAATGGTAAACTGAGGAAGTCACTCCTGAAATATTAATGTAGCAAAAGCAAAAGCTGTTAATAACTTCGCTGCGCTATTTTCTACTGCTGCCACGTTCAATAATATGCACTCTGCATGTCAGAACCCCGAGTACTGTCAGGTGACTGTGTGTGTACTAGGGCTGTTGGAAGTCAAATATAATTTGAATACTTAAAAATATAACGTCAGTACAGGCTGTTAGAGGCTGCGGTTAGAAATTGGGAGGATACGAAATAGTTTAAACATGTTTTTTTAACTTTATCTTTTTTAACTTTATTTTGGTTTACATATTTAATTAAAAAAGGAAGCGTTCAGGTGTGCCAAGACTCTGCAATCCTCGTTGTGACATTAATCAGCTGTTTTCTGTGCCATCTGAGGTCTTGCCAGACGTTTTGTTGGACAGTGGAGCTGTATACTAAGTGTGAATATCCAAAGACTTTAATGATTGTTTGTGAACAACACCCTACTTATTTACATGTTTTGATTGCAATACATTTCCCCTTCAATTTTAAACAGATTTCTGTATGCTGTATTTTATTACGGCCTCCCTTTAATGTGTATGTGTAATTTTCTAAGGTTGTAATGTGTGACAATCAAGTATCAATCAATCATGTTATTTTGGGGAATTATAAAGAACATTAATATAGGAAAACGGGTCATTTTGACCCGAGGACAACATGAGGGTTAAGAGAATAGCAGGGCCGGTATGTATGTATGTATGTATGAATGTATGTATGTATGTGTGTTTGTGTGTGTGTGTGTGGTAGAGTGAGGGAGCAAGTGAATGTGATTATCTTCAGAGCGAGTAGTGACTCTAGGGTCATAGTGAGAGAAACCAAGTGTCTCCTGTGTCTCCAGGACATCTGTAGCAGGAGAAGTTAACCCTGGAAATGAGTGGGGGGGGCAGTCACAGTGTTACGGTCTGCGTCAGCAGCGGTGAGAGGTGCACGTCGGCTACAGCGTAGGGTCGGTATTGCCACGTACCTACTTACATACCCACGGCGTCGATTGAACACAGAAGCATGAGTTGGCCTTTACTATAGACTTGTCTCTTACCGCATACGACAGAGGCTGTCTCTGGGCAGCTCCCCGTTGTCCCCAAAGTCAACATAATAAAGGTCCACCAGTCCAGAGGCTAGGACTCCCAGCACCCTGGCCCTGTTCCATGTGTCGTGGTCGTGGTACGGAGCCGCCACAATGTCCCCCACCACAATGGACTCCACCCTGTGCTCCTAGAGAAGAGAGAAGTGACTTATTTCTAAAAATGTGGGGTCCAAGAAGAGAGAAGAGGGGCTGTGGTAGGTGCTGGAGTAGATACTGGAAGGTCGGATACAGAGTATAATCACTCTGAACTGCTGTATGAGTTCACTACTCTTTTATTATTATATCTTGTATTTAATTGATCTTGTTGTATTTTCAAAGTTTCAATTTTTAACCGATTGTCCCTCTTGGGACAAATAAAGTTCCACTTGACTTACGGTGGGGTTGCCAGTGCTGTAGAAGCGGCTCATCTCCTCTGTCAGTTTATCCAGCTGAAGGGAACGAACCCCCAGGATCTGGATCCAGAAGTGGTTTGGGTTCTCTGATGCAGAAACGTAAACCTCTAGATGTTCATCAGGCTGGAAGCTCAGGTCTGGGCTGGGAACTTGACAGCAGAGATGAATAAAACATTCAGTACAATCTGACCCTGACCGGGGCCTAAACGACCGAATAGCAGCACGGATTTAGGTGCCACTGAGATGCCTGCGCTGCGCTCTGATACTCCAAAACGGACTTCACAGGTAACAGAAGCTAGTTAACATTACACTTGACAGCAGGTAACGTTAGCCTACCGTTGGCTAGCAGCTGGATTAAACACAGTTAAAGGGATGACAACTAAACAGTGTAAAGTGTGACTGTATTTCACTGGAGAGGATTCCCAAAGCGAGACGTCCAACAGTCTGCAGCTGCTGTTGTCTGAACAACAACACAGCCGGTGCGTTCCCTTGAGACTGGTAGACTGGTAGTTATTGTAAAATACCCTTTTCCAATCTGGTGGTTGTTTTAGTGGTTTAACAGCAATTTACTGACAAAATAAGTTATTCTTATTAAATTATTAATACATAATTTCATTTTGAGGATATGACCATGGCAATAAACAAGCCGCTCTTTAAAGGTCCAATGGCAACCTGCTTTTTGGATGCTATTATATACAGTAGACCTAAGTGGTCCCTTAATACTGTATCTGAGTTCTCTTTCCCCAAATTCAGCCTTGGTGCAGAATTCCAGCCACTAGAGCCAGTCCCACAATGAGCTTTCCTTAGTATGTGCAACTTCTGAGTCTGTGGCTTTAAATGCTAATGAGGAGGAGAGAGGCGGGAAAAGGTGGAGGGTGGGGTTGTGGCCTTCTCCAGCTTGCCATGGACAAAGCAGACAATGGGGAAGTAACCTTTCCCCTTATGACGTCATTTAGGGAAGATTCCAGATTGGCCCATCTGAGCTTTCATTTTCTCAAAGGCAGAGCAGGATACCCAGGGCTCGGTTTACACCTATAACCACTTTTAGCCACTGGGGGGCCATAGGCAGGCTGGGGGAACTCATATTAATGTTAGACAAAGTGACATTTTCATGCCATGAGACCTTTAAAGGTGCTCTAACCAATGTCAGATGTACTTTAGGCTACAACAATGTAAAAATCAAAACAAAAAACCACCAAACAGTCTTCCAGCCAATAACTGACAAGAAGGATTTCGGTGTGGCGGTTGAGGGGGGGGGGGTTAGTGTGCGGAAGGGAGGGGGAGGGATGAGGAGGAGGGAGGGCCAAGCCAGTCTCCGTTTTGTTTGACAACACTTCAACCGTCAACAAGAAGTGATGTCACATAACATCACTCAGAGCACCTTTAATGTTGCCAACTATTGTTTAGTGCATGTCTCTTTAAATTTAAGTATCGGTTTGGGCACCGTTTTAAAAGTATCGTTTTAGCATCGATACCAGAAACCCAAACGACACCAAACCCTGAGTGTGGTTAGTCTTTTTAAGAATGAATTAAATAGAAAGCAAACTTACTTTCAAACTTGGAAATTTCAGAGAGCGACTCTGTGGAGACACTCTCCTCCTCTTCGACTTCCTCCTCCTCCTTGTGGTGTGTGTTGGTGATTTTCAGGTCCACAGTCTTGTCAAACTGATTTTGTGGTTGTCCTCTGGTTCCATTGACATGGTTTAGCCTGTTCTTCTCAGTCTGGGAGTAGAGGCCGTTGTTGTTCCAGCCCGCTGGTGCGTCGGTCTCCGAGTCGCCCGGCCGCTGATTCACAGCAGTCTGGCCACGTTTCTGCCGCAGGGCAGAGGACTGTGAGATCTTTGTCCTCACCATCATGTCCTCTCGGACCTTTTCTAGAATCAGCTCCTGCAGACAGATCATGGAAGCTACACTTATTCTCGACAGCGTTTAAATATGTGGACTGACCACCACGGGTAATTAAATTAGTTCTGAAGGATTTGAGGAAAAAAAATCTAATGTGATTTCTCTGCCAAATATTGCAATTACAATTTAAGAAGCGATTATTTAAAAAAATTGTTTAGCTTAAAGTGCTCATATGCTCATTTTCTGGTTCATAATTGTATTAAGCAGTTTCATCATAATAGGTTTACATGGTTTGATTTTCATAACACACACACACACACACACACACACACACACACACACACACACACACACACACACACACACACACACACACACACAGAAGATTCTGTGGCTCAGTGGTAGAGTGGTTGGGAGTGGAGGGCTGGACCCCGAGTTGCCCCGCTGCTGCCCCATCAGCGTGTATCTGATGAGCAGGTGGCATCTTGTACTGCAGCCTCGGCCACAGAGAGCGAGTGTGTGAGAATGGTGAATGGTTACTTCGTAAAAACAGCTTTGAGCAGTCGTTAAGTCTACAAAAGCCCTATATCCAGTCCATTTTACATTACAAATCCGGCGTCATAACAGCAGTGCACCAAGGTCCAAACGCGCCTGGCTTTTAAAAGGAATGGGAGAGGACTCTGATTGGTTGATTGCATGTTACGCCCAGAATACACCTATGAATTAATGAAGACTAATGGCGTTTTTCCATTAATGGTAATTATTTAGTCTGCAATAATGATGTATTGATTAGTGACAATTCTCTCAACCAATCAGCTGTGTGCAGGTTTTCACGACACCTTCACGTCGCCTCAGCTCGCTTGGAACCTCGACTGATGGAAATAAAGTACCTGTTAGCAGGTACCAGGGACTTTTTTTCATAATGAAAACCAAAAAAGGCGAGTAGAGTCGAGGTGAGTCGAGTAGGTACCAGGCAGCGGAAAAACGCCATAAGTACAACTCTTTGGAACCATGCGCCCGGCGCATGGACCCTTTTTTCCGCCGTCAAACTAGGAAAAAACGATTTGGACACGCCCTAAATGCACCCGCCCCATGCGCTTCACGCCGTGTGCTTAGATCGTTAAAACAGGGCTCAATATCTTTATGCGAAGAACACAGATATGACTGTTCAGCAATAAGCGGTGTGTAACATTATTCTAGCATTTATCTTATTTAAAAAAAACACAGTAATAATAATAATAAGTCAACGTCTATAACGTGTAACGTCAACCAATCACAAACATTAGACTTTGGTAGAAGCATGCTTATTGGCTCACTGACTCTTTGGGTATTGAAAATGGGTTATGAATGACAAGGCATTTTTCGATACTCAATGCATCAGAGGCAATTCAGTCGGTGCCTCTAAAGTATTGAATGGGGTCCCCGGCCCTATCAGCCCACTCACCTTGGCCTGTTCCACCTCCTGTCTGGTCCCTGTGATTGTCACGCTGCCCTTGGCCCCGGGGCCGAGCGTCTTCTCTTTGGAACAATTCACTTTGGCCCCTGTGGTCCTGGTGATCAATTTCAAACTCTCTCCACCACGGCCTGCAACACAGCCACACAAAACCATATATATTTATATATTATATTTATATATAATATATATTTGAAACTGACAGCCTTGTTGTGTTTGATGCTAACTTGTAGCTACGCTAGCAGTGCAAAGGGACGCATGCGCAACTCATATCTTCACTCGACTCACATCGGGAAGTGACAACACAAAAAGATTTTTGATAAATAACCATCAGTAATGTGGATATAATGACTAAGTGGGTAAAAGCAAACAAATGAACAGTTACAGTCTGGTAAGTTCAAAAAATGACATCACTTTACTGTAATTCCGCCTTAAAACCCAAGAAAAGACAACATTTATGCCATATTACGATATCCAAAAGGTAAGACAATATCGAGTCTCATATCAATGTATTGCTTAGCTGTAAAAACAGCTACCTGCAGCTGCTGAGAGCAGAGTTCACAGCCGGGAAAATGAAAACAATGAGCTAAAGGTGGCTAAAAAGCTGTACAGGCCAGAGGGGAACTGCAGCGCTGGGTGATAACTCTCTGGAAGATCTTCACTACGTGTAGAAGGAACACCTTTCACATTGCCATTGGATCCACTGTTCATAATGTATTGATTAGTGAAGCTTTTAGCATGTCAATGAATGCATGCTAATGGGAAGAATATGCTAAAAATCTGTCGACAGCACTAGCTCCACACCAGTGTTGAAAGCAAAAAGGTTGTGAGGGCAGATGAATACGGTCTAGGAAACATTTGGAAACTACCTATTATGCGTCCAAAGGCGGTCTGAGGAACTTCCAAAGCCTCGGACACCGGCTCACAGTCAGTGACCAGGTTCTCCAGGACACAGCGGGCCAGCAAGACCTGCTCTTTAGAGCCCTGCAGCAGGAAACACACAGTCGTCTTACATCCAGGCTCCCCGGAGTCTGACAAAACCCTCACATGAGCGCCGGACTTCTGGGTCACCTGAGAGAGACAGAGAGAGAGAGAGAGAGAGAGAGAGGAGGAATCTACAGTGGCCACCTTTGTTGTAAACAAATCCAACCCCAGTGCTCTTTGCTGACGTTGCCGTTGATCATCTGTCTATCATCGTTTAAAGCCCGCCCTAACAATCTGATTGGTCCGAACAGCTCTGGATCGAGCATAGTTGCACCACAACGGATCAAGTCCAGACTGAACTTCCCGACCTCCAATGTTGTAGGCGGGGCTAAGTTTGGCTGGCATCCAGGCTACCACCACACACTAACCACACATAATGAAATAAAAACAGACTTTTGAAAAGTATATATCTATAGTCCCAGTAAGGAAATATATTTCTTATGTAGAAAGATTGAAAACATGAAGTTTACCAACATTTGGGAACTCTGTAAAGCTTTAGCTGAGAACATGCTAGTCTAAAAAGAGAATGAATTTCTTGACACTTTGTGCGGTAAGGTACAAGCATATTGACACGCATCGAGCTACTCACCATGTCCAAAAACTTGGCTTGGTATCTGGATATGTTCCTATAGACTTCCACTGGAAGGGTCATCTTGGACACCTCAGGGCTGGGCTCCTGGCCTGGAAATGGACATGCAAAATGGACACAAAGTCCGTCCCAGATGGGGTCATCCGAGAATAAACTGAAACTCTGGCAGCAACACTATCTGACTATCTGTTACTGGGTATTATGCTGAAAGTTGCCCCTTTATTAAATAATGGGTTAAATCAATAAAACAATAAGTGTTATGTGTAACATTACAAAATCTTTTGACTTTAAGATATTCATTTTTTGCTGTAAAATGCATATTGGTTTCATATATTTCATTTCATCAGTTTCTTTAATCTGTATCGGCCCTTTAGCTTTTCTTCTTACTATTTTATATATGTATATGGTCGTTCTCAGGAACTGTGCACTGTACCCCCCTCTTTTTTTTCTCTTCTGCACTACTTACATATTATATTTTTATAATTTGTGATGACACTGTAAAGGTTTTGCTTCCATCTCGTTGCACAGGTACGGCACTTGTGTATGATCACAATAAAGGCTTTCTATATTCTATATTCCATATTGAAAAAACAGTATCAGTGGGTCCCTAGTTTAAATGTGTTGACACTGGCACAAGAACTTTTCAACGGCAGATACTCACTGGCGTTGGCGCTGCTTAGGTGGCGATAGACGATGTAGCCCACCGTGGCCCCGACGGAGAGCCCCGCAGCCAGGGCCACCATCTTGCCCGAGCTCAGGGTGCTCTCGTGCCCCTCCTTCACTGCGTCCATGACACGCCGTGCACCCAGCGGGATGCTCCACCTGAACACAGACACAGCCAGTCTCCTTCCCAACTGTCCAGCAAGTTCCTGTCTATGAAAAAAGTCTTTACAACAAATCAGGCCTCTGTTATTGCTTTTGCAAGAACGTGATATGCAATCAGAATGTATGAGCTGGGGTAAAGCTGTATAAGATGGTGTAAAGTGTTCTGTTTGTTCCAACTGTACAGTCATGCAGCACAAAGCTTAAAGCATTAGCCAGCCTCAGTTCAAACAGCACGTCAGTGTTCTCCACATTACAGACCACAGAGAAATTAGATTTCCCTGTGGAAACCTAAACAGGTTAGCCTGGGTTCCATTAAAATAAACGACTAAATGCTTGTTATTTATTAGCACTGTTGATTAGTTTAACCGTCCTGGTAACCGCATTCGGTAGGTGGCGGTTTACAGGAAGGTTCCTCCATGTTTGACATTTTAAATCAAGTTCCACTTACTTTTTCTTTCTTTCATTGAGCTTTCAACCATGATTGGACCTTGGGGTTTTTTATTTTCTTTTATTTAAACAGAAGCCGAAAAAACATTTCACCCAATGGTTCATTTAGTAGCTATTCCGGGGCTTTAGTTGTGGTGAGCATTTAAAGGGGAACTTCCGTTTTCTTTTTTCAACCTGGACCCTTTGTTCCTGGGTTTTTGAGTCTAAGTGACTGATGGGAACAACAGTCTTTGACATTGGTCCAGTATGAAGAGAGAAACAAGCTACAATGTTAAAAGGGCAACTGTCTAGCTTCCACGAAAGTATTTCTAAGGAGCTTGACCTTTCTGTTAAAGAGTAGAATCCTTTTTTTAAACAGAAAAATATCAGAAAAATTGCGTTTGCTAAACCCACCAGACTCCATGTAAATAAACAGTAATTTTAGCATAGTAAAAAACACTACATTTAAAGTCGACAAACAAAATGAAACCGGTTAGGGTCCTCTTTACACTTTTCTAACCATCACAACTCCAGGTTTGGTTAAAATAAACACATAGTTTACCGATTTAGAAGTGAAAATATGTCGGCTCTATACACGCTAAAAATATTATTTTTCAAATAGAGTCTTGTGTGTTCGGCGTTATGGACCTCAGAGCCGTTTCTGGTTAAACAGAAAGGTCTTAAAAGAGATTTTAGAAAGGGTCTACCTCTGAAGGGATCATTTTCTATAATGTCATCAGACAATTAGAATATTAATCTGAGCCTGTTAGTGGCAAAATCAAAAAACCATAAAGTGGACCAAATTGACGATGAACATTTGCCCCCTAAGGTTACATTACAGCCCGGTCTGTGGCTGCCGGTTACAGCGCTCACGCTTAATACTGGACCAGTTTCAAAGGTTGTGGTTTCAATAAGTCACTTTCACACGAAAACATAGGAAAATAGGGTCCAGGTTAACAAAACCGGCAGTTACCCTTTAAGGACTTAACACTCATGTTGCCAGGGCTCGCAGTTCATTGCTGATCTCAGAAGCAGCGGTTGACAAACCATCAGCACAAACACATCTCCATGTTTGAATGAAGATCATGTGATAAGGCTGAAAGCTACAGAGCAGCTACTAACCTGACCGGGTGGGGAGATAGTTGGAGAGAGTGAAACTCATTATTTCAGCAGTGTATAGTTAATTAACTCAGATTCTTTCCACTTAAGTATTCTAAATTATAGTGAACTGTAAGTGTGCCTTGTTTTTGTTAGGGACCTCCATGAGGGTACTCATTGGTACCCCGGGAGATCCCCAGACCCGCGTTTGAGAACCACTGCAAGAGATTGTTGCGATGTAGCCCTTCATTATCTCAGAGTACATCACTTGCCAAAAATAGCCTACGAAAGCATGCAGAAGCAGTCACGCACACCCAAAGTCCCCTAAATGATTGAATATTTGGCGTATATACTGTACATTAGGGCTGCACCAAAACAGGAAAGCAACAATATGAGATGACGCTGGGGAACACTGAGATAAGGATATTACTTGCCATAAGTAAACAGATATTAAAGTGTACTCATTTCTGCATATTCTACTTAACTGAAATTGAAATGTTGAATTTAACTTATAAGGTGGCACTAAAAAAGAATGACAGTTCCATTTGACCAGTATTCTACTGAGTGTCTTCCGCGATATGTCGTGGCCTTTGGTGATGTAGTTGATATTGCGATGACGATAATAAAACGATATACATGTATTATGCAGCCCTAATGAACAGTTAACAGATTAGGGCTGAGCAATAGGGGTGTGTGATCCAGAAAATGTCACGATTCAACTCTGATTTTTAAGCTCACGATTTGATTCAATATCATTTTTTGATGATTTTCGATAAATGTAGTTACTTTCCCCATGATTGGAGGTATGTAACCATATTTTTCATGTGGATTGGTTTGGTTATTTGTTATTTTAACATCTTGTTATGATGTGTGTGTATGTTGTGTGTGATGTCTGTAAGCTACTGGGACCTTGAATTTCCCCTTGGGGATCAATAAAGTATCCATCTATCTATCTATCTATCTATCTATCTATCTATCTATCTATCTATCTATCTATCATGTGATTGCAATAGTAATACAATACAAAATACACTTTTCTTTTTTTGTTTTAAACAGGAATCCATTTTTGGAATTCTTTGAACCGATTTTGAATTGGTAGAGATCGAATCAAGATTCAAATACAAATCAATTTTTTGCACACCCCTACCGATCAATACATCATTATAATCAAGATCGTGATATGAGACTAGATATCGTCTTAGATTTGGATATCATAAAGCGGTGATATGACACAAGTGCTGTCTTTTTCTGGTTTTAAATGCTGCATTATAGCGGTGGGAGGAAAAACCGATACAGCATCATATCGCAATATTTTTTTAGTGGCAATACTGTATCGAGCCACAGAAGCCAAGTATCGATATATTATTATATATGTGTTGGTCATTATGTCTACTTGACAATCCCATTTTGCAGCTTTTGGGGACATAAATTTGAAGTTGGAAAAAAGGTAATGAATATATCGCAAAATATTGCAACATGTTTAAAAGCACAATAATATCTTTTTGTGACATAAGTACTCATGATGATATCATATTGTGATTCCCACCCCTACTGCATTCTAGTAATTCTGTTCTATTATCGCCCTTCACCCACTTAGTCATTATATCCACATTACTGACAATTATTGATCACAAATCTCATTGTGTAAATATTTTGTGAAAGCACCAATAGTCAACAATACAATATTGTTATCGAGGTGTATGGTCAAAAATATTGTGATATTTGTTTGTTTTTATCCATATGGCCCAGCCCTATGTGCAGCCCTGCTGTACATACACAAACAGCAGTGCGCTTCCCATAATGCACGGAGGCAGACTGCAGCGGCTGCTACCCTGACTGCACATACCGCATACCATTTAGTGTAGTTGGGCGACCTCCAGCCATTCCATTAACCACCAAACACCTTTTAGTGACCCACTGCAAAGACTACAACTCCCACACAGAAACAGAAAGCGCTGGAGGTAAGCCAACGATCGAGAGAATCGGGACAACGCAGGGCCGAGGAGCACGCAGCACCACCATGCCGATGCGCATCTCACTGGGAGAAGAGGGCTCTGGGGCTGTAGTTCAGAAACACGTGGGACTTGGACACCCCAACGTCCATCTTGGAAGAATCGCGGCTATAAGACGCAAATCTTCTCCGGTCCCGGCTCGTGTTTTTTGTTAATGTTTGTGTCCTCGTTCAAGACTACTGACAGACAGGTAGAAGGAGAGGAAAGTTTCAGCATTTTCAAGTCACTACATGACAGCAACTGGTCAGTCACTTTGACGTCACTTTGTGGAGAGCAGAAAATCATCAATTCATCAGAAATCATCAATAACTTACTTAATACAGTTCTTTGCTGTGGTACGCTATGCAAACAGATAATACAGGCTGTTCTTTCTGAAGAGAAGTTATCCCTCCTTAGAAATTGCAATTTCAGATGGTGTTTCTTTCTGAAAGACGGACAAAAAGCGTGAACTTCTTAAAATGGTAAGATAATAGTGCATTTTGGCATTTAATAGATATGTCAGCAAATTCTTCGAATAAAAAAGGCCAAATGTCATAACTGGTTGTGCTACTTGGTTCCGTCAACATGTGGTTGTTTTGGTGGAAAATTTGTATTTATTTTGTTGTTGTTTTTAAATGTCTTATGTATCCCTGTACGATTTCCTTCACCTTTAAATAAATTGTATTATTTTTATTAAAAAGCTGAGTGGAGTTCTCCCACTCACACATACGGTGTCTTCAATCATTTTATACCAATATGCTATATTTGAAGACAAGCAAAGCAACTTTAATCCTAATGTTTAACTGAGGTTGGCATCACGTCACCATTTTATTACATTTTTAACTGTCACTAAAAGAACATCTTTAATAGGTTATATGACATTTCCATCCGGGTAGGGTGAGCCTGACTGTGTCCATGTAAAATGTAATGGGAAAGTTTACCGAAACCACTCCTGGGAAAAGTCACTTTTTTCACTTTTCCTCCTCCACACTCCCCTTTGCGATTTGGTATTATGCCTACTTGAGCATGGACCAGTCGTAAAACAGTGCGCATGCGCATGTCTGGTTGTGCAGACAGCACAGACTGCGTAATGCTTTTGGGAAGCGTGACATTGAGTTAAATTGTTACTATACTAATTAGAATAACACAGAAATAGAGAGATGTAGACTGAAGAGGTGACTTTCTTTGAAATCTATGTAATGTGCAATACATTGTTTGATTTTTACTTGGTATATTAAATGTGATAAATTGCTGAATACAGGTTTTTGTTCGTCCTTTTTGGCCGCGCCAAGCACCCGTACCGTAACATCACGAATAAACGCGCGTCATTAAAATCCAAGCGGCTTGCTTGACAGTTTCCGCAAACAACGACCGCAGTGCGACAGGCTGGATAACCTTGGCTTTTTAACGTCTTTAAGGCATATCATTGTGGACTTATTGTTATTGTGCCAACACAAAACCACAAATCAGTATATTTCAATCTCCAAATGGCCCAAATGTAGCTATTCTCTTTCTAACGAGCAGTCAAAACGACCGCAAATACACTTTCTTCTTTGAGCTAGCGGTTAGCCAAGCTAGCAATAGCTAGCTGCTGGTTGACACATGCAAGCAAGTCATAATTTAGAAAAGTTAACCAAACGTCCTTAGCACTCGCATATGTCCTGACATTACAGCTCATGTATGTTTTGAAGGTTTAACTTAATTCAAAATAATCAGTAAATAAGTGTTATAATGTATGACACTTACAGATACACTCTCGCTCTTCTCGAATCGAATTTCGAGTCTGCCACACCTGTCAAGCTCGCCGGAGGAAGTACTAACGTAACGTCCCACCGGAAACTACATTTACCTTTAGGGTTACAATCACAACCTATGGTTACAACAATGTTTGTAAGACTAATAACTATGTGATAAAGAAATAGAGTTAATGCCACTTAACAGACTCTTCCCGAAACAATTTACATACATTCATGGATCGTGACTACAACTTAACATTTACTTTGAAAGGTCAACCGGAACTCTACTTGTTTGTTCTACCCTCCAACTTGACGCGCTTGTGCCAATCACGCGTGGGACCTACACAGCCACCTGGTGGTAATGTCGGCTGTGATTGATTTAAGTGTAGACTACATTAGACTCGTGCAGTTTTATCCGAGTCAACCATGATATTTTATAATATAAACCTAGAATAACCGCCTTGCGGTTGTTTGCCTCCGCCAACCAGTCAACTGGATTTCAGTTTATCAATGTCAGCCCTCACCATAGATTGTATTAAAACTAGGTCCAGCTTCATTTAGTGAAGAAGCAATTTAATAAAATAAGTGTTAAGTGTGTGTGTGTGTGTGTGGTTATTTTCACTACACACATGCACAAAGAGATTAAAAGAAAGTAATTTTCCTTTACCAAAATACACAATTTTTTTTTAACATGGAATAAAAAAAAAAGGGAAGGGTGGGTAAGGGGCACAGTTGTGTGTGTGTGTGTGTGTGTGTGTGTGTGTGTGATTTGTCACTGGTAGTGAGCCTTACTGTTCATAAAAACTTTATTAACGTGGCATAATCAATACATAAACATTTGTCAAAAGTCCTGAACATTGACACTTTAAAAAATACAAAATATACATTTACGTATCTTGTGAACAACTGTATCACAGTCCATCACCCCGTTTCCCCCAGAGCATGTGTGTGATAATGTTCCCAAAATGCCGAGCGTCAACCGGTTGTACCATACGCCTGGTCACACTCAGTACGAGTCCACGCTTGGCTGAGTCCATCTGTGTTATGAACAAAACAGTAGAACTATAGATAACATGTACATAGATCAAGACAAAGCATTCACTGGATCTTATTCATGCAGCATAGTCCACGTGTGTCTCATGATATAAAACACAAGTTTGAAACAGGGACAATTGAAATATAACTGGAAAGGTTTTCCTGCGTTGGGATGTTTGTCTCAAAACCATCTTCAGTAGTTTGATGCTGACTATTCTTGTCGAGTCAGAAAGTGATCACAACTAGTGCCCTGAAACTAAATTGTGCCATTGCACTTCTTTTGCTTGTACCTCTTCACATACACACCTACTTTAATATGTGGAACTTAAAAAAGCATCTGTAGCAATGGAATCACTAAAACAGGCATACATAAAAAAATAAATAAAATACAATTTAAAAAAAAAAGGCGAACAAAGGTTAAACAAGGCCGTAGCCAGGGAATCAAAAATACTAAGGTTACAAGCCCCCCCCCCCCCCCCCCCCCCCCCCCCCCCCCCCCCCCCGCCCCCCACCAAGGCTAAATAACCAAGCAACATATCTCAGACCCGTAGGCTCCCAAAAAACCCTGGGTCCGCTTTGTCCATCAGTTTATTTCATTTCGTTGACTGCAAATTTGTTTAGATTAGGGATAAACAATGTGGAAAGAAAATCCTAAAAAGATGCTAAAAATGGAGCCCAAATTGTAACACAATATGTAAATGTGACTTAATTCCCACATAAATAAAATAGAAAAAAAAATCCTATTTTACAGTATATATATTTTTTTATCACAATATCAATAATATAAATATCAAGATGTAATTAATTGGCTCATTTTTGCCCCAGGACCTCCTGGCAGTTAATAGTTAATCCACCCAGTGCTAGGATAGCTTTCACTGGTCCATATTTTACAAGTGGCATGAAAGTGTGGTATTTCACTCTGAAGTTTACCAACCAATGCCATCAGTCCACTTGTATACAGCAGCCATATTAATATAATGTCATCTGAAAGAATGACAGCACCACAAAGAAGGCTGGTCTGATTGAAAAAGACCATCAGTGATACAGACGTCTGCTGCTGATGCCGCACATTAACTGTAGGAATCCAAAAGGCCTGAACATGGCAGATTGATAGGGACACTTGGGGATGATCCGGAAAGAGACCCAAATCCCAAATAAACCAAAATTATGATGGTCAGCAGATCAAATGACAAAATCTGGTCTAACTATTCACTTCCTATACTTTAAAACAAGCAGTACCCTGCGCTCCTGTCTGTCGCGGTGTTGCATGCTGAAGAAGAAGAGGCAACTGAATGTCATGAAGCACCTTTCAGAAGACTCTGGTATGTTAACACGTCATCACTGTACATTCAGTAAATCCATCGCTTAGGGAGGGAGGTCTCTGCACAGCTGTGTGAGTTAAAAGTGGCATGCTGGCACATTCTTCAGTTAGACATTAGTACACATTTAAATGTAGACGTGTGTAGAAAATGTGACCGATCCAATTATATCAACAGGATCGGCTTAGCTTGGGAATTTAGTATAACTACAAAGAACATTTAATTTAGTAACAACAAAGAACATTTGTTGCAAACACACAATAAAATATTAAGGGGCGTTGTCTTGCAGGCAATCACAGTGAATATTACATGTGGCTCAGAGGTTGAATGACAGAATGGTTCAGGAAGCAAGCAAAGAAAAGTGTCGGTCACATTTTTTCAGAGGTAGTGTTCCACCCTATTCTGTAGATGGCCAATGTTATGTAATGGCCAAAGACCCTGTTACATATGGAGCCCAAAAGTCTTTAATACTAAATAAATTAAAAGGTTGTATGAAATAACCATGAAGAAGTTGTGTGTAATATATAAAGGAACCAACAATTTGTGAACAATAATAAAACAAAATATATATATATATATTTTTATGGTAATAATAACAGTTTAACAGTTTCATTTGAAATGATTTTTTTTTTAAATATAGAAATGGCCCTATTCAAAAGTCGGTTGTTACTCCATAATGGCATTTTCCCTACTAGTATTCTTAGTTCATGTCAATGTTTTTATTCTTTTTGGTCACTTCTCAGACAGTGGTGTCTCAATACGCTCACCCGGCCTCTTAAACTAGCTAACTCAACAACTGCTACTAAATGTTACCTTTTAGCTCCTGTTAGCTACAGAAAAAACAATATCAAACTGAATCCATTTGCTAGCTGCTGCTGTAAAAAAGAAAACGCAGTACACAGAAAATAAACCTCTTTAGCCTCTCCAGCCTTTAATCAGCTTGTGCTACTTTTTGTCTGCTCATGTTGCCTAGCTAGCTGGATAACTAGCTAGCTGGCTAACCAGCTAGGACTCTGTGTGAGGTTATTTGTCAGCATCAGAGTGGGGAGCAGGGTTAGCTGTAGCAGCTAGCTCCCGTGAGACCGCCTGCCATTCTTTGCTTTTTCTGAGAAACAGCTTTAGAACTAAAATGTGGCAAAAGTTACTCTGAATTAACCAGTTAGCCTTCAACCCCACCGAGCTAGTTAGCCAACTAGGTAAGTAGCATGTGCAGCTAAATAAATAAAAGGAGATGGTATTTAATGTGTCTGTGAACTGTTATTTTACAGCACCAGCTAGATAGTTTATTCTGAATTACTTTGTTGTTGCTTCAGCTAACAGGAGCTAACTGGCTACATCTGGTAGCTGTTGTCTTGCTAGATTGAGAGGCCGGGGCCCTGCTTCTTTCATATTGAATACTTTGGTTACACAGTTACTATGTGCTTTTCCTGTGAATGAAGGCGGGACTGTTCAAATTATATACAATCGTATTTGTGTCTCATTAGGTGAAATTAAAAGGAACTTTACAAAAACATCCTTTGTTTGTGGGCCTGGGGTGTTAGTGGAGAGGAGAGCGACCATGCCCAAGTCTCTCAGAGATGAGAACAGACGTGTTCAAAGCATAAACACTTTTTAGAAAACATTCCTCATGCCGTTAAAATGAACAAAATCAGACAATTAATATTTGCCTATTTTTGGCTCTTTTCTATTAAATGGAAATGAATGCTTTGGAATTTACCCTGCCCTTTGGATAACTTCTAGGATATCCACTGTTAAAGAAAACAGACCCGGGAGCTTACATATCTGTGTCATAAAGCCCCACTGTGACATCCGGTTGATGTCTGCTCCAGCTGATGGTCGCTGTGCTGTTGGGTTGAAGTGTTAACAGAGGGTCCTGCAGGGTTTGCACCCCGTCCTACCCTGGTTCCAGAACCAACGGTTCCCAGTATTGCCACGTCACCAGTTTCCTCAGAGGGAACGCATCAGAATGGAGAATTCATCCCCAGCTTTGTTTCAAACTGCAGCTTCTGTCTCTTCTGGTAGCGAACTCGCACCCTGAAAGTGACAAAAGGTGACAAATCGGAGGTCACAATCAAGACAGAGATACAATCTGCTGCATTTTTACTGCTTTACAATACCTTCCTGTTCTGCTTAACATGAGAGAAAATCAGAGACTTGTCTGATTACTAAATAATCCTGAATAATCCACACTGATCCCTGTTGCCTTTTCTTCAACCCATTTCCAATATTCCACTTTAATTCCTCTTTTCCATCCCTATTTACCCATATAGAACTGATCAGGGCCAATGTAGGCTTCTGCGTTAAATCGATGCCGTGGGTACCTACGTAGGTAGGTGGAGATACCGACCTGGTAAATTAGACTCTTGCCGTATCCGGTCGGCAAAACAGCAAAAGTTTTCTTGCAAAGAAACGATTCGAGCGCCTTCTTCTGTTGCTCTTTTAGATAAAAAAACAAGTCTAAATCGTACATTGTAGCGGCCAAAGCCGTTTCAACTGGTGTTCATGCGTAGCCATCTTGCAATGTTCACTAATGACTTAAAACGTCACCGCATCGTCGCCATCTGTTGAGCTCGCATCAGATACACTGATGTGGTTGGTACAGCTTGTCTCTGGCCCCGCCTATATCAGATACACCAATGTGATTGGTGCAGCTCGGCTACAAGGGCTTAGTTAATGAGCAACATTACTACGCCGTAGCTCGACGTGCACCTGGCCTGGAGGTAACGGACGTTCATGAATATCAAAAGGTTACGCACTAAAGCTTTATTAAACACGTGATTGTTCTGTAAAGCACTTGTAGAGACAATATGATCTGCGAGTTGGGCAGCATGATACGCCGCTTCTACTCTACCCCACACTCCCCACGCACACAACCATGCCGGCCTTGTACGTACAAACTTCAGGCCACTGACGTAGGCTACGGACACACAACCATATAAAAAGACTTTAGTGGCTTCAGTTCCCCGCGTCCGGTTTCCTACCGTATCTCGTGTAGCTTCACCACTTCGTTGACCACCACCACCAGAAGCGGGGACAGAGAGACCAGCAGCCAGGCCAGCAGGGGGATGTCACCCAGGTTAAAGGTCAGGAGGCTGCTCCGGTCGCGCCACAACTGGTAATCCACTGTGGCCTGAACAACCTGACTGAGCAGACTGCAGGGGAGAAGAGATAGTGAGGGTTGATAATGTAGTAAGACATTTATACCAAAAGGCGAGGTTATTTGATTTACAGTGTGTTAGTTTTTTATATGTATATGTTGGAATGTAGAGTATATATTTTGTATTCTATTTAATTTGACTATTTTATAATATCGTTGCTGTCGGGAAGAAACTTCATATCTCCATATTTTGTCATTTTCTTCTTTCTTCAGTCGTCTGTTTGAGGGTTTAATAAATATTTAAAACATGAAGAGGCAATTTCGTCTGATGTGAACAGCTAAATTAAATATTTCAAATTAGCTTTTTTTCTGTAATTTTACTGAAAAACAACGGTTTTGGAGATACAAGGTCTGGACTGTAAGACTATTGGTATAAATACACGGTACGGTATTTATAGAATGAGCGCTCACTATGTTTACCAATACTCAATCTGTGACTTGCGTGCACCCCCCATTCCCCCTCTTCCTATACAATAAGTGGATTTGCATGATTTACAAGAGCCTCCTTTTCATGTTGGAAAAGTCGGGGTTGCTGATTTATCCAGAAGAATCACACCCCCGATGGAGCTAAAGCACACACTCCATATCGATGCCCTAGCTAATGTGTACCTCCTGTAAAAAATGTAACTGTTGCCCCTTCGACCTTTTTCCTACAAGTTTCTGATGCCGGTAGAGGTCGTTGAGAGGGAAGGCAACATTAAATAGGTTGAAAAAAGGTTCAGATATTACATGTCGCGCTGCATCCGTGCCCATGTTTTTCGGCCGTTCCTGCACTCGGTGAAACACGAGAGCATTTGACATTCATGATCTTTTGAAATTTTAGCAGTGATCGCCGCTGCAGAATTAACGTGGAGGGCAAACTGTGATATACACGCACAGATGAATCTCTAAATCTGTAGAGTGTACAAATAACCAATGATCACTTACACCACAGGAACGGTGAGACACCACCAGGTATTGCTGAGGGGACTCTTTCTCCATAGAGGCTGAGAGCGGTGCACATAGCTGAGGGAGATCACCACTGAGAACATGAGACACACAGAAAAAAGGGATTGATTTGAATGAGGGTAAAAACATGGGTAACGTGGACCACCATTTATGCTGCGTTCTGTCTGTTAGAGTGGATTCCTACCCGTGTGTAAGACAAGGAACCCTGCCATGACCTTCTGAGTCAGCAGCAGGCCATTGGACAGCTCACTGAACCAATGAGGAGAGTCAACCGAAGAGCTGCAGTCGCACAGAAACACCATTGATTTAATGGGTTAATAGGAGTAATAGAGATAGGATTTTTATATATACAGTTTATATACAGTCAGGTTCATAAAGGTCAACACAATTCTAATCTTTTCGGCTCTATACACCGCAATGGTTTTGAAATGAACCCTCAAAATGTGCTTTAACTGCAGACATTCAGCTTTAATTTGAGGGTATTTACATCCAAATCAGGTGAAGGGTGTAGGAATCAACAACCTGACTGTGTGTGTGTACACGTGTACACACACACACACACACACACACACACACACACACACACACACACACACACACACACACACACACACACACACACACACACACACACACACACACACACACACACACACACACACACACACACACACACACACACACACACACACACACACACACACACACACACACTGCTTCTCCTACCTGACTGAGAGTATATAAAGGCAGTTGACAGTGCTGTTGTCAGCTAAAGTGGAGTTGCTGCTCCTGAGGCAGATCTCCTGCAAGGTGAACCCAAAGGCCAGCAGGTAGGCACACGCTGTCAGGCCAAACTTCAACAGGAAACAGCCAAGGAAGTAGTTCTGGGTCTGGTCAGAGAGGACAACATGAGTAGGTCAGACTAATTTAAATCATAGGCTTTCAGATTGTCCGGCCTCCTAGTGTATGTCGACAACAATTCATTTAAGGGATTGCTCCAGTGCCACCAGATGTCCCTCATTTATGGTCTAACGTCTGTCACCTTTAGCTTTCTCAGCTTTAGCATTCTAGGCATCCCTTCTAATAAGTCAATAACAATGCATTAAAACATTTTGATTTTTAAAAGTATGTAAGTATGTAAGTATGTTTCTCTAAGCCTACAATTTTTTTTTCAGTATATAAAGTTTACAGATCAGCAGCAGATTTGAAAGATGTGACTGAAAAGTGATCCTACCTTCCTTGGAATTGCATCTAGGTTCTTCCCTGTTGCAACGTTCATGACTGAACTGTCTGGTGGCTTCCCCAGAAATGACACACTGTAAACACAACACAAACCCACATAAAACACATGAGCGTGACATCTTGCATGGCACAGCAACATTGTATTATTAGTGTCTAGTGTGTGTGTGTGTGTGTGTGTGTGTGTGTGTACCTTAGCAGTGGGCAGCTGAAGCAGGACAGCCAGAGGATGTCAGTGGTGTTCATGGGAGGAGGAAGTTGAGCTAGACAGGCTAAGAACTAAAGGGAAAAAACAGGGCACTCCCTTTATTTATTTAATACCATAAATGTGTGTTAATAAAGCATTTGTTTTTACATTAAAAATAGTGCAGCGTAAACATCCACCTGAGGTCTCCTCACTCACCTGGATGATGACCAGACTGAGCTGACACTGGAGCAGGAAAAGGAAGCACTTGCGGATGCCGTATATCGTGTGTCGTGCCTAAAACAGATTCACCCACAGGCAGAATAATTAAAGCGCACCTGTTATGCTTTTGTTTTATTTTTATTTTTTCATTTATTTTTTCATTTTGTTTTTTTGTACATCAAAGCATGTGAATCTATTATAGTAGACGCCCAATAGCACAAATATGGTGCTGAAAGGAAGTATAAAAGGGGCTCTTTAATGCATTTGAATAATCTCTCTGACTTAACAAGTTTGTGAGTGCTTGCATGTCTAACCTGCTCTATGAGCTTGACCATGCTGACACTCTCTCCTTGGTGGAAGGTGACGGAGCAGCCCAGACTGTTGAGCTGTCCGGAGAGCCTCAGAGGAGACAGACCATCACCGTCTCTGTCGTTAAATCCTCCTCCGGTGGCATAGCCGAACGTCTCCCAAGAACACTGAGAGGGGTACAGAGGGTCCAGAGCAATGCTGTGGAGGCAGAAAGTTCAACATTTACTCATGGGCCAATCTCAATTTACAAGTGGACCATCTGTCTAGGTCGTTGATAAACCGAGCCCTAGGTATCCTCCGGAAAATGAAAGCTCAGATGGGCCGATCTGGAATCTTGACCCTTATGAGGTCATAAGGGGCATGGTTATCGCCCCTTTCTCTGCTTTGCCCACCCAGAAGTTTTTGCTCACCCATGAGAGAGAGACATCATGGCTTTCAAATTAGCAAAGTGGCAGTGGGTCAAGCCCCCCCCCCCCGTCTCTGCTCCTCAAAAGCTACAGACTCAGAAATGGCACATACTAAGGAAAGCTTGTTGTGGGACTGGCTCTAGTGGCTGGAATTCTGCACCAAGGTTGGATTTTTGGGAAACTTTAGACACAGTATTAGGGGACCACTAAGGTCTATATAAAGAGACTTCAGATACAGTATTAGGGGACCACTAAGGTCTATATAAAGAGACTTCAGATACAGTATTAGGGGACCACTAAGGTCTATATAAAGAGACTTCAGATGCAGTATTAGGGGACCACTAAGGGGTATATAAACATATCCAAGGAGCACCATGTCATGGGACCTTTAAACGAAGACTAAATTGACTGGGATCCAGTACTTGCTAACATAAGTGCACTTGAAACTTTTGGCAATTTTTCCTTATTCCTTCTATTTTTTAATAGTAATTGGTGACTGCACCTAATTCCCTATGTAATGAACTGTACCTGTAAATTGTGTGATCAGTGTTTAATGAGCGACTGTAAGCCACTGATTTCTGTGGATTATCCAAAATGGAAACACTGACAGTTACTGAGATTTGTTATTAAGAATATATATATAATTTTTTTTTTTTTTTTTAATTTGTATCGCAGATCAAACAGTATCATTACAAATCAACAGTGGTTGAACCCTAAATACAAATAACACCAATTTACACATTTAAAAAAGTACCTGAGGTTACTCTGTAGAAACAGGCGGCTGTTGCGGAAATTGGCGGAGCTTCCCAGACAGCAGGTAACCTCCCTGTTCTCCTGCATGATCTTTATCATCTCGCACATGGCTGTAAAGGAGAGAAAAAAAAATAAGTGTCATTATTACTATCATGCTAGTCTTTCACTGCCAGGCTTCCAAAGTACTGCGAAGGAGTGGCTGGCTACTTCACACAGCAATCAGAGATGGGAGAAAAAAAAACATGCTCTGGTTCATTGGCATTTCTTTAAACCAATCACAACCGTCTTGGGCGGAGCTAAGCTACGAGTGGAGCCACGGTGCCTCTTCAAATTGCCTCAGGAAGGAACTTGTTTTGGTGGAACATGTGAACGTTTAAAAGCAGTTTTAGTCGTGCAACAGAGAACTCCTATTGGACCGATAGTCTAGCTAGTTTGTCCTGCAAAAGAGAGGCTTTTGCAGGACATAGGACACTATGAAAAAGAAATACAAAAAGTGTCCAAAACAAAGTCGGGAGAGTGAAACAAACTCACTGTCAGGGGTGCAGTCAGTGAAGAGTGGCACCAAAAGAGGCACATTATCAATGTTCTTCAGATGAGGACGAACCTGGTGAATACCACGAGGTAGCTTGGCCTAATGAAGAGCAGGGACAGAAAAACAGGAACAGTCAAAAATTGTAAATGATGAAAACAGAAAAAAACAAAACATGTTTAGACTAAATGTCAATAATTTAAGTTCTTTATTAAACAAAACATCAGCAGAACATCTTTCTAATGAATCAGCGGATGTTTGTGTATGTGTGTGCGCATGAGTGCGCCTATCTTCATCAGATCTACTTAGAACTTGGTTTCCAGGGTACCCAATGAACTCTGGGGTTGGGAATTTAGAGCAGTTTGGAGAGCGTTGGATATTGGATATTAATAAACTGTGAATTAAACTAAACAAATGTTGAAAATGTTGAGAAAAGAGCTGCCATAACGATGACCCTTCCGTGTCTACCCTTCACAATAAAAGCACAGCTTAAATTCACTCAGCATTTTGCTAAGAGGAAACTCTATTAAGAAAAAGCTGTCTACCTTTCACAATAAAAGCACAACTTAAATTCACTCCAAACATTTCGTTAAGAGGAAACTTAATTTAAAAGGCATTTTTGCCAACACTAAAACAAACGACAAGACAGAACCGCCGTCAAAAAAACTCTTGATTTCTAGCATCACTTAAATTCATGAGCCAGCCCACTCCCTCTTTGAGTCCCTGCCCGGACTGGTTCTGGTGGTTGATTAACGCAGATTTTTGCCGATAGGCTATCATAACGGCACAGCGCCCTGAGTCCATGAGGCAAAAGTCTGTAATTATATTTATTTAGCAAAATCTGAATCTCTGTCAGGTAAATGTAGTAGTACAATGTTTTCCTCTGAATTAGTCAGGATTAAGCAACAGGGTGTGGATGCATTTTAAGTACTTTGGGGTCCTTCTGTAAGTATCCGAGGACCTGGAGTAAGCTACAAACAGCATCACCACAGGCCACACACTTGGCCTGTTCCGAACAGGCCCATTTTGAATGGGCACTGCACTAGTACCAATAATCCACATACATCATCTCCTGCTGGTTCAGAAAGCAAAGGACAGAGGAATCAGTCAGAAATGTGGGGGTCGACGTCAAACAGATGCTGATCCTTCTTCTATTGTAAAAAGAACTGAGCAGTAGCTTCATTGGTTTTATTGAACTACCCATAATACCCTTTTATTAAAATTACCCTGTTGCAGTCCTCCAGAAAGCTGGGCACGTCGCTGTCTGTGGGCTGGAAACTGGCCAGGTCAGAGTGGGCTTCCTCCTCTGGTAGCAGCGGACCTTCTGCTTCATCCCGGGAATCTGGACCACATATGAAGAGAGACTCTCAACCACTCGCACATTTTACAAATAGCTTTCTCAGTGTTCACTTGTTAAGACTTAGTTTAAAGAAACAGGTTTTTGACTTAAACACACACCATACGTAATTAGGAGGTCTAATTAGCAAACATAGAGAGGATTTCTTTTGGTTCCAGTCTCTGCTCAAATCTGATGTGATAGCCAGCTCACTGGACAGGGAAATGTCATAATTTGAGAAGATCAGATTTAAAATGTAGGTGGGTTGGAAAACTTTCCATGTATTTATATTTGTATTGAAGAGCATCTCCAAATGGACCAGTGTTTTACCATACTCTACGCTACAGATGTACATAATAACCATGTATTAATTTGGTTTCTTTGTGTGAGCGTTCTAACCTCGGGTGGTTTATGAGGACTATAGTTAACTGCTCCACATGTCTTATTATTCAAATGTTTTTATTGGGTTTTGAATTGTAAACACAAAAAAAAGTGTTTCCAGCAGAGACTTAAGACTACTCCACTGATTTAGCACTCCTATAACATTGTCATACTTATTCCACACATGCTTCTTTCTTGGCAAAATCTAGTGCCTACATTACCTACAATGCAATTCACCTGCCTACAGTTGGTCCTGAGTGTCACTCCCCGAGTTAAGTTGAGTGAAGATGTGAGTTGCGCGTGCGTCACTTTTCAACAAGTAGCCTACGAGAGACTTCTGTAATGTCAACACAGTAAAAATGGACCTACTTAAGGAAGTTGGTTCACTGCTGCTACAAGTTAGCATCAAACACAACAACGGCTGTCACTGGAATGGTGTTTTGAGCTAACGTTAGCAATCAAATAACCATAGATAGCTAAAACGATTTTTAAATGATTCCCATCTTCTGTTATTGTTTGTAATGATAAAGCTTATTATTTCATTGATTTCACTAATTTCAGTATGAAACGTTATGCCGTAAACCGTTTAAATCTGAGCATGCGCGACTCAAAGCTGCACTCGACTCACATCGGGGAGTGACACAGACATTTGGGTGCGTTATGCTAGCAGCAACCTCAAGCTATGATGAGGAGCGAGCTACAAGCTACCCTAAGATTTTTTCAATTTTCAAACTTGTAGTCTTCCCAAATGGCTTGACTTTCTTTTTCCATGTATGCAGTAGTACTTCCCCACACCTGTAAACACACTTTTATGTGTACAGTCGGTGGAGGTTCCCTTTTAGCATTCAAGTCCTGAGTCCACACAAAATGTAAACCCTAAAAATCCATACAAATACAAATCAAACCTGCAGTCAGTAGAAGCGGCATGTAGTGCATCACTAAAGTAAATTTAATAAAGAATATTAAGCTGAGTTTGTACATATACGTGTGGTACCTACCTTCATGCAGGGAGCCGTGACCAGGGCTGGATGGAGCTCCATCACAAGGACTGTCTCCGTTTGGAGTCAAAGAGATGTGACAGTTCCAGCCTGTCTCTAAACCCATCTTCTCTGCAAAAACCTGCATAGACACAAAAGTAGCCATATAACTCAAGCACTCACACTCTTCTGATGTACATTTTGTAATTGATTTTTCAACACATCTTATATCTTCTGTGTATTTCCTTCATGCACACATTTATCTGTCCCAATATGTTTCATTGATGATTTCTACACCATAAGTTGCTGAGAAATTGTAATGTCTATTCTTTTTTTAAGGATGCAATTTTGTCTTTTTTTGCTAAGAAAAATAGCTCTACTGCTAACAATTATTGCAGTTTTTTATAGCAGTAACTGCAAGACGGCCCCTTGGTGCGTCCCAGACTGTGGACTGGAAACAAATGCATGCTGGGTTATACATTATATACATTTATTGGATGACCACGGTGCTGCCAGCAGAGACATAGAGAGACAATAGATAAGAATCATTTCATTTCTTGAGGAAAGAGTATCATACTCATACGCGTTGTGGTCAAACTAACCAACCAGTGGCGCCGACAGGATTCTGTTTCATAGTACACACAAAAAAAACGCCCTGTAACTAAAGCGGTTCACCGCACCAAAGATCAGCTGTTCTTCTATTATTTAATGTGTATGAGAGTGTGCTCCTAGTGTACTTTCATCACATCATAATCACCAGATTGTAAAACTATTTGACTAAAGCGTTTTGTAAGAGAGAGAGAGAGTGGTGGATGCGTTAAGAGCAGCTGTCGGCAAGCTTCTACAGCGATATGAAGAACATGGTTTATCTGTGTGCCATGTAAACATCATATCCCAAATATTATTTAAAAAAGAGCAATATTCATGTCCATGTTGACACACATGATTCAAACAACATGCTAGATCCGTCTGTTGGTTTAGCGATCCTCATCGTCCTCTCTACGGATCGAGTCATACAAATGAACGCTGGGATTAATGATGGATGGGTTGTTGGTGAAATAATGTACAGTATATTTAATTAAAAAATGAGCACTGTGAACAGAACAGAGGGCAGAACAGAGCTGCTTCTGGCTGCTGTTCCTGTACTCATTTACACATTGTAATCGTTAGATGCGCTGCATGTCTCACAGTGCCAACAGGATTGAGGCTGCCGCTGCCACTGTTACCAGCTACATATGGTACTACTGAATGCTCATTTAAGCTCATGAGTGTTCACCTTGCTGCGAAGCTCATCCTCCATGGAAAAGTAAACGAACCGGATACATGCGGTGACGAGGGAATCGATGAGCCGGACGGTGTCCAGCCTCGCCTGGAACTGGGACGATACCATGCCCATGAAGATCTGCCCACTGAGGGCCTGCACACAGTCGTCGCGCTCCACACCCTCACCTATACCCTCTGTAGACAGGAAGGGGAAAGACATTGAAAGGAAAACAGAATGAGAGAATATTATAACTATACGTCCTTCTAGGGTTGGATATCCATATTTGATACTAACACTGTGACTTTGATACCGGTTCCTGATCGATGTTTTTTTAATTGTGTGTTTTTTTTTGTTAATTTTGTTACCTATTTTAATTTAGTTTTGTGCCAAATGTCCTTGTTAGTTTTGGTCATATTTAGTCATTCACTTGGTTTTTTTGGTTAGTCAAGTTTTAGTCGACTAAAAGTCTCGTCATTTTAGTCTAGTTTTAGGTAAAAGAGAACTCAAGGTATCTTAGTCAAGTTTTAGTAAAAACATTTTAGTATTTTTTAAGTAAATTATTTCTGAGATTATTTCAGTTTCATTATTCCAAAAATGATGCTGTGTACTATGAATGCATCTTGATGACACCATAATCGATTGGCGAAAGGCTTGAGCCAGCGGGTCTGGGGAGAGGGCAAATAATGCTCTGCAGTTTTATTAAAGTCACAGTGAGTCACTGCAATGCCGATTAAATTGTTTCGAGCGTGGTTGCAGTTTTTCAAAACTTAACGCAGACATCTTCCACTATGATATAATAGTAGGCAAGGCGAAAGCAGTCGCGGTGCTGTTGACGTTACACTTCTTCTGAGACGAGCAGGCACGGGATGGGGCTTTATATGCCCTGGGGACTGACTGACAGGCTGAGGTTGCAAGGCAAGGCTACTTTATTTCTACAGCACCTTTCAGCAACTCAAAGAGCCTTACATGAAACATTAAGGAGCAATTAAAAAAACTGTTATGATGAAAATAAACACAAACTAAAATAATAGTATACAAATATTAGAATAAAAGTTACAGTGAGTAAGAAATTAATAATTTTTCAAATTAATAGGTTGTAGGGACAGGTTTGGGAGGAGGAGGGAGGGATTTATTTTTATTTTTAAAAACAGAATGATAGGTTTGGAATTATTTTTACAGCTGAAATCATTTTGTTGTAATTCCAGAGGGAAAGCACCGAAATAATATCATTATGCACCGAGAACCAAATTCCAGGTACCGGTATCGGGACTAGTATTGGTTCACATGCGAAAGGTACCCAACCCTGCGTCGTACCATCGGAGCTCCAGCTGTTCCTGCAGGAGTTGTGTTTGATGGGGGTGGTGGAGGGCAGATCCAGTCCAGAGAAGAGGCAAGGACCACAGGTCAGCTCCACACACTTCCCATTCAGTTGGCTGGACAAGGATACTTGCATGGGCTTGTAGGCAAATGCAGAGCAGTAGCCTGACAGACAGGCACGCTGGTAGAAATCCAGAACCTTCTTTCTGTAACAGGCAAAGGGACAGGTTAAACAAACAATGGGTGAAAGATGGGAAAGACTACAAATATGGATGATATTGGCTTGTGATTAATATCGTGAACTCGTTTTTATACTTTGTTTGACTTTTGATTGAGATTTACAGCGTAGTAAAAATGGCACTGCACCTGTCTGAGCCAGAGAGGGGATAGATATCAGTTCCATCCCAGAAGTCAGTGCAGGACTCCAGGATAAGGTCGGCCGAGCCATGCGACAGCATCTGGACGTTATCTGCAACAGAAAGGTCAGAGGGTCATGACTCTATTAGCAATAAGACAAAAAAAAAAAATTCTCTTCTTAACTTACTCTGCTTTTTGGGCAAAGGGAAGAGAAAGGGAAAGGACAATTTCCCATAGTAAAATGCAACAAATACATGAAAGTGTGGTTTCCTGGTGGAATCACGAAAATAAGTGTGGAGAATTACAATAATCTGCTTCTGTAAAAACGGGATGACTAAGAAAGACAGACTTTTTAAACTGTTGCCAAGAGCTACAAGCTACGAGACACTCTCTGGACAGACACTGCGCCCATCTTGGTTTGAAAGTGCCAGCAACCAGGCAGTCTGGTGGTGCGTTTGTGGAACAAGGTGTGTGTGACTAAAGGCAGCGATCACTGCAAGCTGATGTACATGATTGGGGTACAGTAACTGAGGGGAATGCTGATTGATCAGTTAAAAAAATGCCAAAATCAGCTGCAATCCGAAACTGTGATCGGGACATCCCTAGAAGTTTTTCAAGTACTTGTAGAGACAATAAAATCTGCAAGTCCAGCAGGCGAGATGCTCCACTTCTGAGACGCTCTAGGTGTGGTAAGGTGCGTGGCTCAGCAGGAACGCAGCAAAGACACGCCCATTGGAAAATCAGGGTTAGCTTTTATCATTTCATTTAAAACTAAATGAAACAAACCAGACTAGTGTGACAGAAACCTAGGTAGATCGAAGTGTGTGTGTGTGTGTGTGAACTCACTGGAGGAAGAGTCTCGTACAAACAGGGAGATAAGGTGGGAGATGGGAGGCTGGCGTTTGGTGAAGTAATGAAGGCGGCGGGAAGTGAACTCCTTTGTCTTTTCTCCGGATGGCAGTTGGTACAGAGCCAAGTGGTTCTCCTGCTTAAACAGCTCCCTCGCACCAGGAGTGAACCCTGAGAGAGAGAGAGAGAGAGAGAGAGAGAGAGAGAGAGAGAGAGAGAGAGAGAGAGAGACACAGACACAGACACACACACGCGCACACACACACACACACACACACACACACACACACACACAGAGTTGTTGTCTAATAGATTTGAACAGTTAACACAATCTAGTACTGAAAACTTACTTTTCTTCACACAACAGAAAGTTCTGTTGATAGAAAACATGTTTATGGATGTACATCTATTTTAGTTGGACTCTAGTTAGGCTCAGTAATTGTTTACCACAATTTAAAGGTTTTACATCAAGGAAAAACCTTTCATTAATTACCTTTCTGACCAGAGAAGACATTTGTGCACCCAAGTGACTTACAAAAATAATTATGATTCTCTTGCTTTTTTGGCAGGTGAACTAGTCCCATTCCAGAAGGGGTGCAAGGTATATCGACTCAATGTCGTTATTGCAATATATCGAAAGAATGCAATATTTAGTTGATTTTGTGGAGCGCCGCGTCCCGTCTGTAGGCTGTGTGGCTTAGTTGTGAAACACTATGATGGTCATCATTTTATTGGCCAGTTGCGGTGCCCCTTGCACATGTTAGAGACATGGATAGAGACAACCAAAACGGAACAAATCAGAAGAAAAAAGGTGTGTACTTTTCTCTTTATTTATGTATTTATACTGTCCAACCAGTACATGTCCTGTTCTCTTTATTTATTTATTTATACTGTCCAACCAGTACATGTCCTGTTGTCTTTATTTATTTATTTAAACTATCCAACTAGTACAACATGTCCTGTTCTCTTTCTTTTTTATTCAAAATTAATATAGATATCGCATTATCACAATTTGTCAATAACGTGCAACCCTACATTCCAGAACAACAATGCAACAGCTTGTGGGCTTAATCTGACTTACTCAGTAACACCATACAGGGGTAGAGCTTTCCTCATAGTGCTCAGACAGTCCTCTTAAAGTGGACCAACAAAAAAGGGACTTCACATTATCAGTATACCTGAAAGAGGACTCAGTTCTCAGAGCGTGCAACAAACTCTGTTCCGTGCTTCTGCACACTATGCACACATGTTTTATAAAATGTGTTCTGTGGATATGCAGCTAGCAGATAGCGAGGAGATGTTTGCTGTATGTGACAAAAAATTTTGTATTCTAAAAAACGTGTGACATCGCTTAGAGCACCTTTAACTAGCCCAAAAAGAACCCCACCATCATTGCATGCTCACCGATGAGCCTGGAGAGCTCGCAGAGCCCCCAGGGGACGCAGACGGGCAGCACGCTGCCATGGCTCTCCTGCAGAGCCAGGTTGGACAGGTGGTCAGAGAAGCGGCAAAGCTGCTGGGTGACGCTGGCGTTGCAGAGGTTCAGCATGATGTTGAGGCCCAGCGGCTTGAGGGATGGCAGGTGGCACTGCCAGGAGAGGTTGTCAAACTGGATGCTGGCTGGGTTCTGCTGGTCCTGCGACAGGCTCAGCATCTCCAGGTGGTAGTCGCACACAAAGTCATCGGCCTCCGCCTCCGGGCAGCCCATTGAAAAGTCCTGGAGACATACAGGACAGAAATGACACAAAGAAACAACATTACAATACAGCAGAGATCGTGAAGTCAAATTAAGCTTCAATTTTCGCTTTTGTTTTTAATAACCATTTCATACAGTTGATAGGTTTCAGCTCCAGTTTTTACCTGGGCCTGGTCATCCTCTCCCCCCTCGACATCATGGCTGAAGCTTACATTGGATCCCGAGTGGTGTTTGGTGCGAGTGTGTGCGGGCTGGCAGGTGCGGCGCATCCGGAATGTGTCAGACGAGCGAGCAGTGTCATGTGACGTCTCACTGGGCTCCGGCCCGTCCCCCAGACGGGGTTCTGCTGGTAGACACAGCAGAGCCTCTGCCTCCTGGGCCTGTGCAGCAGTCACGAAGAGTCAGGGAAGGATACAATACTGTGCATCGTCAGGTAAAGGAAGTCTTGAATTTCAGTCAGTTTTTGACTAAAAATAACACAATCAGGCTGCTACATTTTAGAAAAAGAAAAAAACACACACACATACACACCTCATCCCTGTCGTCATCTGTCTCCATTCGACAGTAGGAGCTGACAGACAAGTCGTCTCGGAGATCATCCTGGCTGTTGTGAGGTGGCTCCACTCGTCCACTGAAGAACAGCACAGTCTCTGGACTGGGGTTAGGCCATGACAGGATACCCTGCTTGTCTACACAACACAGCACCTACATACACACGATTTAAAGATTACACACATGAAATAGTTTCTAATGCAAGTACATAGATAGTTGGTATATTAATTGTTTGTAATTTGAAACTGAGCAGCTCCTTTAAAGGAATATGCCACAGTTTGTTGAAATAGGGTTATTCAGAGTCACTTCAGAGCCGTTTCTGGTTTTTGAAATGGCTGTAGAGATCCTTTCCATAATGTTTTCTGGTTTAAAACGGCTGTACAGATCCTTTCCATAATGTTTTCTGGTTTAAAACGGCTGTACAGATCCTTTCCATAATGTTTTCAGACGTGTCCTTTGTGGGGAAAAGTACTCGCAGCATGAAATCAGGCAGAGGATGGAGGATGATTGTTTGTGACTGACTTCTAACAGTGTTTGTCTGGTTGCACTAGAATCAGAGACACCAGCTGCTCCTCTGTTTTAAAAAAAAGAATATCTCACCAATTGTTGAAATAAGGTTATTTACCTGAGGAGATGTTTTTTTTACAGTGTGTTCAGGGGACAGAAAACTAGCAGATAGTGAGGAGATGTTTTTTACAGTGTGTTCAGGGGACAGGTAGCTAGCAGTTAGTGAGGAGATGTTTTTTACAGCGTGTTCAGGGGACAGGTAGCTAGCAGTTAGTGAGGAGATGTTTTTTACAGTGTGATCTGGGGACAGGTAGCTAGCAGATAGTGAGGAGATGTTTGCTGGGTGTGACAAAAAATGTTGTAGCCTAAAAAACGTGTGACATCACTTAAAGCACCTCTAACCCTTGCGTTGTCTTCCATTCAACCATGCATTGTCCTACCGGGTCAAAACTAAAAATGTACTCTTATTCGTGTCTCTTTTGGCGCTTTTTTCAATGTTATTGGCACCTTGAAGTTTAACGCATCTTTTCACTAACATGTAGAAACAGCAACAGGGTAATCAAAATACGTAGTAGAAAAGAAACCCATATTTCTGATATAGACATTTAGACTGGTCAAATTTGACCTGAAGACAACACAATGATTAAGTAACGGGAAATAATCACAATTGAAAATTGCCATTAGATATCTGTCCCCTATCTTCCCCATCATACTCACAGTGACAGATCCTAGAGTGTGTAAAAGGCTGGAAGTATAACAGAGTGTCTGAGACTCTCCCTTCAGGACGCCAATCAGGTGTCTCCACACACAACGCAGCAACTCCTACACAGACACACACACACACACACACACACACACACACACACACACACTCTTTCTATTACGTACTAGAGACAGAAATGTGTGTCAAGACATTCAAATGAAAAAAATAAAATTCAAAGGTAATATTTAAGGTCCCATGACATGAAAGATCCCCTTTAGGAGTTTTTTTCAACAATAATATGAGTTCCCCCAGCCTGCCTATGGTCCCCCAGTGGCTAGAAATGGAGACAGGGATAAACCGAGCCCTGGGTATCCTGCTCTGCCTTTGAGAAAATGAAAGCTCAGAT
>NC_048427.1:20680865-20691521 GCF_013103735.1 Etheostoma cragini | reverse complement strand
CCCCCCCCCCCCCCTCCTCAAAAGCTACAGACTCAAAAATGGCACATACTCATTGTGGGGCTGGCTCTAGTGGCTGTAATTTGCACCAAGGCTTAATTTTGAGAAAGAAATTTCAGATACAGTATTAGGAGACCACTAAGGTCTATAAACTGTAAAAGCTTCCAAAGAACACCATGCCATGGGACCTTTAAGTCATAAAATTAAAATAGAAATTTTCAAAAAACAAGCAAGAAATTAGATTGAGCTCAGCCTAAAAGCCCCAACCAGCTATGAAAACAGGCTCAGTGATTGGGCTGTAAAGAGAGACAAAGGGCAAAGATTCTATACTACAATGCTAATGGCACGAGGCGGGGGGGGGGCATTTGGTGAGTGGTCCAAAATATTCCATGCAGATTTTGATTCTTTTGGATAGAATCCATAACAACCGCTTCAGCAAGGGACATACTGAAAACAATCCCGGCTTGTCCTTCATTGCCTCCTCTGGTCCTCGGATCAGGCAGCATCCAAAATGAACTTTTGGGATGTTTGGCCGAGGGTTGGTAAACCAAGGAAACATGTCCATCAGGGGTCTAACGCAGAGCTAGTTCCTGTTTTCCCAGTAAACATGGACATACAGACAACAATCACTTTGGCAGGTTTCATACTAAAAATGTCTATATATTTGTATTGAGTTACATTCTGTATATACTTAAGGCCAAAAAGGTGTTTTTTAAACCAGCTAAAATTATTCATTTAAAATCAGTCATCCAACTCTGTAGTTCACATGAGGGGACTGCAAATAATGTAACAAATAACTGAGATGAATTGACCAACCCGGGAAAAATGTTGCACACTGCTACCATCGTGTAGAGTACAGCAACAGGCATCAATGAGGAGCATGTTGGATGTGACTGGCTCCGTCCAGTTGGAGTGTACAGCAGGGACAATGTTTTGAAATAGGTCCAAACCAAAATCATTCACAATACTAGCAACAGCAGTATGGTGAAAATATACAAAAATATATATATATTTTTATACCAAAGGAGATAAGGAAGGGAAACTAGGAGATGAAACCGTAAAGAACTACCACCATGGGGCCATATTGGGGCTGATTTCCAGACATGCAGTGCAGGCAGACAAGCAGAGGTGGAACATCAGGCGCAGATTCAAGTAAAAGTCCATCCCAGATCATCTTCTCTATATCTAACACTTATGCTCTGTACTCATTTGGAGCAATGCCAAAGCCAGAGCCATAACACTAATGCTCTCATAAAGACAGATTGGTGGTGATCTTCTGATGACTTTTCCTTTGAGCACTAAGCCCGGCAACAATGCAGGACAATGATTACGTCTGGTCAGGAACTGTGAGAGGTCGCGGGATTAGAAGTGGTATCCACGAGGTGAGAAAATGATCTTAAAAGAAACAGGACTGACTGTCGAGACAACATGTCAAAGACGACTAGAGACCTCTGAGCGTAAACTTACATCCAGAGGTGCTCGGTCAAGACATGTTGACAGCTAATCCACAGATGAAATTGTGCGAGATGAATAAAACAAAAATAGGAAGCAAAGTAAAGGGGTTGTTTTGAAGCAAAACAAAGAAAAGGTTATGAATATGCATGACAAATCATAAAGGTGGTCGGATCAGAAGATGTCCATGAAGATTTCCATGGCGAAGAAATCAAAAGATGTAATGGAGATTGAGGGTGACATGGTGGAGGTGGGAGGGTAGCGAGGGCTGTACACGGGAGTTCCAAAGAGGGAGTTGCAAAGGGCGAGGACAGCAAGCGAGTGAAGACAGGCGGGTTCAGGTGGGAGAGCCAAGCGAGTGGAGGAGGGGAGAGCGAGACAGCGAGAGGTTATACCTGGGAGGAAACCACTTCGGTGTAGCTGCTTAGAGTGTCCTCAGAGAACTTAGCAAGCTGGAGCAAGAGAAGAGTCTAGTTAAAACACAGAGGGAGGCCTTCGCTGTCTCTTCCCTGTGTGTGTGTTAGAGTCGGACTCTTATGGGTTTCAGGATCTCTATCATTATTTTTGAATGGAAGGTGCCATTAACCAGCATGGAAAACATATGAAACAGCATCACGTGTAGTCAGTAAACAACAAATATTGTGTTCTTTTGTTTCTGTACTCCACCAAAACACCAAAACACTGTAAAAACTACTGGCAATAGACCACTGACTGGTTGTAGTATTTCTAAATGTTAACATTGTATGTGTAACATTTATAACTTTTAGGTTATAAATGTAACTATTTTAGGTGCTGTTGTGTATGACATGCAATATATCAGATGTCACCTATTAGTCTAACCCTACAGCGTGTGTGTCTGCAGTTATTACTTAAAGCATAGAACACAATCCTCCATGTTAGTAACTAGGGTGTCTTTTCCGCCATTTGTGTGTGTGAGTGTGTATGTGTGTGTGTGTGTGTGTGTTTTTGGCTCACCAGACCAGCTGGTGATGCGCGGCTAAACTCAGCGAGGACCCTAGCCTCTCCGAAGGCATTCAACAGCACCCACATAACAGGGAAGAGCAAGGGCAAGATGGGCAGAACACCCATCAACTGCAAATACAATGTCACACAATCACATCTCTGTCCAGTCATCTCCTTTTCATGTATCTATCCCTTTTGAACCACTGTGTAAAACGTGTGATTTGGTAGGTTTATTCCCATTAACATTAAGAATTGTGTGTGTTCCACAGCTGATTATAATTCAAGTATCACATTACTAATGCCAACCAAGGGAAAAGTGATGGCAAAATATTGTGTGCACACCTTGGTTAGCTACACACTTGTAGTTTTGAAATGTACCTGAAGTTGAAAGAAATTGAAGCAGGCGGGGGTGAGGCTGGGTGCATCACAAAAATAGCGGATAGCGTTCACTAGCAGGAATGCCACCTAAAGGGAAAGATTATTAAGATTCCAGAGCGGCAAAGGTGGCATACATTACATCGGGGTCGTTTTAAGTAGAGAAACAGTGTTTCCAAATACATTGCAGAGACAATTTAGAAACTCCATGTGAAACGGCTCACCAGAACGACTGGACAGACCAGCTTGGCAATAACCGACTGCACTGTAAACCTCTCATTATCTAGCACCGTGACTGGTCGAGCCAACGCCAACTCCAAACTGTTCCTGTAGAAAAAAAGAAGACACAGGGCTGAAACTTTCCTTTCTACAAGGAGCTGATAACGTCTAGGTGTTGCTATTTAGTGCCTCTAAAATTACTACAGTTGTATGTCGATGTATTTTATTTTATTTTTAACTAGAGACTGTAAGAAAACTACGGATCAATATATTCTCTCTGGTCTGAGAACGGATGTCTGTGTATAGGAAATACATAGAGATAATATTAGGGGTGGGAAAAATAATTGATTCTTCGATGCATCGTGATTCTCTCTAGAACAATTTGATGCTCAATTCTGACAAGTTAATAATCGATTAATAATAATAATATATATATTTTTTTTTTAATGTGATGCTTAGGGAAAGTTCAGTCAGGAAGAGACTTTACGCTCTCATTCATTCCCAATCTCTCTGTCTCCTGCTGTCCCGCTTCTACTCCATCAGCTGACTATGGGCGTTCCATCTTAGTTTAACCAACCAGATTCTCTCTAAAGGCCGTTTAATGCTTCTGCGACGGCGCCACGCAGCACTGACGTCATAGCGTATATGTCTGTGTGTGTGTCTGTGTGTCTGTGTGTGTGTGTGGGGGGGGGGGGGGGGACATTGGACCTAAAAGACGGAAATTCTTTGGGGGCCGCATTTTCAAAATGATATATCTCATATCTCATAGATAACACACCCAGGTAAGCCCCACAATCCATTTCTCGACCACTAGGCCCACTGTGGGAAGGTTCCCTACCTGACTATGTCCAGTACTGGAGTCCGTACCACTCTGAAGAGACGGTGCTGCTGGGGGCTCTGGGGTCCTCTCTTCTCATTGGCCAGTGGGGACGGAGGAGGGGAGAAAGGGGGGAATAAATCTCCTGGCTCCAACACAATGTGCTCATCATCCTGAAGAGAGAAGAGTAGAATACAGCTAAAGTAAAGGATGTTAATCCAATACACTTTTTGTCAATGTCAGTGAATATCTCCTCATGGCCCCGGCCGTGTAAATGGAAAACAAACAGGAAGGATGCACCAGCCACAAAACACCGTTCCAGTCAACAGGCAATTTTGGAACACTTGTCTCAAGTGTAACTATTATTATCACCTATCAACTGTTTACCTCAGCAGTTTAGGTATTATTGCATGTACGGGCTAGCAGGGCCGATGATAACATGTTTTCTGCATGCCAGTGTGAAGCTGTTAGGTGTGACGTCAGCTGTAGGACAACACCACAGGATTGTTAGTGTGTGGGTGCGTTTATGTTGTCGAGAACTAAATATTGGCTTTCGGTACTAATAGCAGTTCTGATTCTATTTGGTACCTCAGATCAATTCCAAGAGAATATCTAGGACAAATAACTGATAACATTGTACTTTGGTATTTCCCAAACGTTACATTTATAAAACATTGTACAGAACAATAGCTTAGCAATACCTAGGATTAATATTTAATAAATCAAAATTCAACTCAGTCAAATAAAGGGTCGTGCAAGTATACATTTCTGAATAAAAAGCATACTAAAGTGAATTTTAAATAAATGAGAAAGTTGAATTAGGCGTATTCAAAAAGGGTTGTTGTTGATGAATATCAGTGTTCAAGCACATTTCAATGTACACAATATGACCAGAGGTGTACTCGTGTTGGGCAAGAGGGGGGAGCTTGTGTATTGACACAATTATTGGGCTTTTAAAAGAAATGCTGGGCCCTCAACTCCTCCAAATTACATATAAATCCCACCCTGCTTCTTTCCCAACTCCCCTCAGACCACGCCACGCCAAAATAGTGACAGCCAGTTGAGCTACAGTGACATGACAAGTGTTATTCCTGTAATCCTTTGCAGATATACAGTACATGTAGACTTTGTAGTAGAGTACGTGGGATTTACTGTTTTCTTTTTGTTTTTTACCACAGTGTCAAATTGGGAATCGAGAAGCGTGGAATTTCACTGGTGTTGGTACGGGCTACTAAATTCCTGGTATAGTGTCTTCCTGAAATGAATCAAATTCAGTTAATCCAATACAAACCATTATGCACATTTTCCTTATATACCAAATTATAATTCCTCTGCATCTCAAAACACATGTACAGTACACAGGGTTTCTCTTAGTGTATTAGAAGCAACTTGAAATTCTTTTTTAATGTATTTTTAAGACTTTCTTTTTAAACCACAGTTACAGTGGGGTGCCTCAGTTGAAAACGTAGATGTATTGACTTTTTCTAATCTTTTTATGTAGGGCCCTGTGGAATTTGTCGTATAGCTTTTTGAAATTCTCAATTCCGTCCATGATTCTACAATTGCAGAAACTATTAATGTTGCCATCAGGCTGTGACCGGCCTAGACTGGCCCTCCTCGGAAAACAAGACACTTGCCACCAATCTAGAAAGCATTTTGGGGGAAACCCTGGCACATGTATGCATTTGTGTCTACACACAGACTAACCTTAATGCCTCTGAGGGATGCAAACGCCTCTTGGCCAGGTCTCAGAGCGATGATGTCTCCCTCCACCAGCAGACTGACAGGCACGTTAACCAACTGGGAGTCACGGTAGGTCCAGTGAAGGGACCATGATGTGGACGAGGGTGTGTACAGATCAGGGTACATGGATGGAGACCACCGCACGTCAGTCACACACCCTGATATATAGTCTGGAGTAACAGGCAAAGAAATTGAGGATTACATACCTTTTATGAAAAACTGTGGAGCCCTCCTTAATCTGATCAGTGTCATTATGGAAACGTGCAATACTGTAGTGAGATACATCATCTCTTAATTATCAGTGGTGCTTTAGATACAGCATCCCACAGTCTAGTATTGTCACACTGCCAAACCAATCCGTACTAAAGACTGAAATTTGTATTGAGTGAGGTTGCAGGTGGCTGGGATTTAGTTTTAGTTTTTAGACTAACAAACTACATGCCAGCAAGCATGTTGCAACAAACTTCACTGTGGATGTCGCCACGAATAAATTGAAAAAAAGAGATCATCTTGTAAAGGACGTACAAATGCCAAAAATCGTTTCCAGTGTTGTTTCAATCAATAAATTAATTAATTAATTATTTTGATCAGATTAGTCACATGAAGTCATATAAAAATACAATTGCAGTGAAATATAATCAGTCAGTTTCTTCTGTTCTCTCTTAAAAACAGTTCTATAATAAATATAAATGATGGGGGGAAGGCGGGGCCATCGTAGGCAGTGTCTTCGTTTAGGATCCTAGTGGCTTGGCGTAGAGGCTCATCCTGAGCCTGTTAGTGCTGGCCTAGTATATCCGGTACCTTCTTCCAAACTCAACAGGAAGAAAAGGCTGTTACCTGGGTGGTTTGGATCTTAAATGACTCTCCTGGCATTTTGTTGTCCTTTATGCGGGGTAGGTCATCGCCTATTGAATGTACAGCTGAACAAACCACTCTTTGCAGGGCCTTGTGGTCTTGTTTGGTACCTCTTTTGGATAGGCGGTAGGTGATGATGCTGTTGAAATGATGGAGTTGAAAGTGGTGGCAGAGTCATATGTGTGTGTGTGTGTGTGTGTGTGTGTGTGTGTGTACAGGGCTACAGCCAGGGACTCGGAACACAGCCCTGTTGTGCTCCGGTGTTAGGGAAGAGGTGGGTCCACCCACCCTCACCACCTGGGGTCTGCCTGTCAGTAAATCAAAAGATTCACATCGAGGTGTTTAATCCCAGGTCCCTGAGCTTTTGGCCGAGCTTGGAGAGAACTATGGTGTTAAACACAGAACTGTAATCAAGAGCAGCAATCTCACAGCTTTCTTCCTTCTCCATTTGAGATAGGGTGGTGTGGCAGATGTGTGCTGTGCTGCTTCCTTTGATGGGTCCCCTCACTGTTCTGGGTAGTGAGGAGCAGATGTAATCCTTGACTTGTCGTTCATAGCATTTCAACCCTACAGAGGTGCAGGCTGGTCTTGTTTTCTTGGGCACAGGAATGATGGTGGACTTCCTGATGAACGTGGGTATGACAGACCCAGTGAGACACTGACACGTTAAATATAATTAATTAACTCACCGCTCAGCTGTGTGATGATGCCCTTGAGACGCCGAACCATCTCAGACCTCTTTAGCCGCTCCTGACGCCCGACCAGCAGCACGTTCAGCAGCAAGAGAAGGAGGAGGGCTGCAGCGTTCACCAGCTCTATACCAGAACTGTTGAGGTGCAAAGGAGATCGGTAGACACATGTTTGACATATTAAAAAGAAATGCACGCAGTCCGTCTTCACCAGGTCCAGCATACTCAGAGACACATTTCTAAATTAGTGTGTACTGATAATTTGAAAACAGTAAATGTGTAGTAACACCAAATATTAAAACAAGAATTTTAACTGATTCCCTCTGAGGAATAAACACCAGAGTTTCCACCAGTGTATTGCAAGCCTGGTGGCCCATCAGTCCTTAAATACCCCCCATCAGGCCTAAGCCACTGGACGTTTTTCTTTTTATGTCTTTTTAAACTACAGTTCCAATGCGGCGGTTCAGTTGAAAACTTAACCGTAGTCATATTTTCAAATCTCCAGGTTGCTTTTAGCACTGACTTTATGTAGGGCCCTATGATATCTGTCATATAGCTTCCTCAATTTTGCAATTTCATCTATAATCCTGTGATGACCACAGAAACTATTGGGCCATCAGTCTTGGGACTGACCACTTATATCAAATACGTACGCATATCCCATTTTTAAACCAAATCAGTGTTTAACTGGCCAGTCAGTATTTGTAAGTTAGTTCTCATATTTTATCAAATGGTAGAAGGAGAAGAAGAAGGAGAAGAAGGAGAACGGTCCAAGCAAGTGTAAGATGTCCTGGCACACAGCAAAGGGGGGTGGGGGGGGCAACTAGCGGATGAAGGAGAGACGCCTACATTTTGAGACAAAAATAAAATCGTGGTGGAAAGCGTCATTCTAGATGTTCCAGAACAGGATGGTTCAGCTAAAAAGGGGCACCTACCTGCCCATAGGCTGGCTGCCATGGCAACAAAAGAGTCCCAGCACCACCAGTAGAGTGAGGGCAGCTCCTGGCCAATGGAGACAGGAGTGACGGTTGCCATGGTAAAGGAAGCTATTCACCCACTGTTCCTAAAAAAACATGAAAAATCAACAAGGCACAAGCAAAACAAAATGCAGGTTGTTATGTAAGCCTTTTAATGTGACAGATACAGTATATTTAAAGTCACAATCCAGACATATTTTAAAGTATGTAAAACTACTCTGTTATGATGACTATATTTTCATTAACATAGTTTAGCAAAATAAGAAGTAAAGTAAAAGTCTGAAAAGTGGCTGGAAGCACATCCACCCCTTCTCCCTCGTTGAGAAATTCTGGATCTGGCCTCGGCCGTCGGGCTCTTGTACCTGGTTGAATCTCCTTCGGTCACTACATTCTAGCATCTATCGTTGTCTGTTAAAAGAGCAGCGTGCATCTACAGTGGCTTGAATAGGTTTACACCCCCATGCTAAAGTTGATTCATTTTCTTGCTTAATTTCCAAAATCCAACCTTTTTGTTAATAAGTTTACACACCCCTAACAGAAAATAGTTCCTTTGGAGAATATTGTCAACTAGTGGCTGTTGTAGCAGTGTTATGCCATGGAGAACGAGCTAGCATGCTACGGTTAGCCACCTCGTCTCTAGTGACGTAGAAAGCCGTGCAGATGTTGAACAGCTCACTCAAAACAGCATGGATAGTTTTTTTTCCAAGTGTTTATGCGTGTGGAGGCACCAGAAACACAAAGTAACACCCCAAATCCCAGAAAAAGGGATTTATTTTCATAACATAGGCCCTTTGAGGGGAATTCAAAAAGTTCAACAAGTGTATTCACTGTTTAACAATATCTTTCCAAAAGTCAATGAGTAATCCTGTTAAAAGAAATCGGCATTTTAATGTGGTCCAAAATGATTATGATTTTTTTTCCATTCATATTCGAGTGTGCCCAAATGTGTACCTGTGCAGAGACTCGTCTGCGCGCGGCCCTTTGGTGCTGCTCCAGCAGGCTGCTGAGCTGGTCCCGGAGCTTGACCAGAGCCTGGCCAGTCGACAGGCCCAGAGTCCCGGCCTCCTCCTCCTACAAACACGCACAAAACAACCCTCTCAGAGCCTCAGCTGACCCACACAAAAAAGAGTCAAAATAATTTGGCTGACAAGACAATGCCAAGTACTTAAATTAGATTTGAAGAGCAATGTTATGGGACCTGGGCCACTGACACAAGCTGTCCTTCCATCACATGGGTGAGAGTTGTGTCTGTATTCAAGGCTTCTGCAGGGTTCATAGGACCATATTACCATCACTTTGAATGGAATTTACACATGTTCCACTTAATGAAGTATGGTGGAAACCCAGTAATGATGACATGACGTAGTATTATTCATTATAATGTAGGGGTGGTTATCTCTGGGCACCTCACGATTCGATTCTGATTCAGAGACCAAAGATTCAATTCTAAACTGATTATCAATGCAACTATTTTTTTGTATGTACATTTCCATGCATGATTTTTAGAAATGTACATATAAATCTGAGTCTGCTACTTAGTTTGCTAATCCTTTCCTAGACAAAGCTTAGAGTTGGACATATATTTGTCACACACAAGTTGTAATGAAATGTCTTGTCTACTGAGGTTTTATTGTGTAGTCATTCCATGCTTCAGCCCTAAACATGCTGAGTCACCTTCTCTCCCAGTGATTGTCCATGTCAGAGGCTGAGTCATGTTTATAAGTGGAGAACAAAATATGAGGTGGTCAGATGTAATGTGATAATGTAGATGAACAGCCTATATGTGTTTTGCCATACTATTTTATGTATGTCTTATAAGATCATGTGTACAATATACACAAAATTGAATTTGTTTTGTCCATTAGCCCATCTAATATGATTTGTACATGTCTAGAGACAGTAACTTTAAAAAAAAAAAAAAATCAACATTCTTTTTAATTGATTATTAACTAATCTGCATTGAGCATCAAATCATTCTAGAGAGAATTGCGATGCATCGAAGTATCGATTATTTTTCCCACCCCTATTATGATATCACATGCAATATGTCCCCGCCGTATGTAACAATAGTTTTCAATTCAATGCAACCTGGATGTAGATAAACTGCATCAAATGGACAGATAGCAGGGTTGCACAATACATCTCTTTCATTAGTTGGGAACTGCACTTTAAAAGGAACTGTCATTCTTTTTTTAGTTCTGCCTTTTCATTTAGTTTAATTTGTTCAATAAAAGACTGTTGGAAATGATTTCCTTTCATTTGTTTTAAGCCCAGTTCAGATCAAAGATTCACGACGAGGTGAGGGTAAACGGTCTGCAGCGTCCCACAACCTGCCAGTTCACACCAATGCGACGAGACGGTGTATCATCTCCATAGCAACGACTCTTTGTACTTCAGCTCTAACTTCTGACTTTTAGGCTTTTTTGTAGCGAGATATAGTAGAATCACATAATGGCATTTTTCACACCTTCCTTTAATGGCTTAAATATTAAATCAGTTATAAAAATGGCTGTGTATACATTTTCTGACAGCTGGGTGACCACTAAGGTCTATATAAAGAGACTTCAGA